>NC_061098.1:54280560-54333060 GCF_015104395.2 Macrobrachium nipponense | reverse complement strand
CCACTCGAAAATATGTAAAACTTACAAAGAGTATAAAGACTTCCAAGTTCTTAAAAAAGTAAACAATGAAATTGGCTTAAACATTGTAGATTCTCTTTTAATAAAATAAGACAGTTGCAACTCTGAATGCCCAGATGTCATCTACACAACTGTTTGTAGCCTAATTTGATGTTTTACAAATAATGTTATTGCTTCTCAAAATGTTTCCTTTATGTCTCCTCACTTCCACTGCTCGGGTGGGTTCTTCTGCATATGTTATGTTGAATCTGTTTTCTTGTTTGTCTTGCATCTTATACTTTTCAATGATTTTCTTTGTTTTAGTGTTTTCAATATAATTTAGATAAATGTCTTTAAATGTAAAGTTGAACTATTATAGTGTCCTAAATTGTTTATGCATTGAAAATGTGACTGGAAAGTTAATCGCGAAACGTCGGCCAATATACTGTTTTGTGTACAAGATGCCTGTCCCTCGCTTCACCTTGTGTTCTAAAGAACAATGGCTCCTTCTCTTTGATCTTTGATATATATGTATATATAGATATATATATATATATATATATATATATATATATATATATATATATATATATATAAAGGAGCCCAGAAAAGCACCAGAATATAGAAAGAAAGTACTATATTTCAGAAACAGCTGTCTCTTTCTTCAGGTAGGTGAGGAAGGAGAAAAGTTACAGAAAAGAAGATATTTATACCAAGAGATCCATCCACAGTTAAGCCAATTTAGGTCACTCCCGTTGATAATTCCTCTTTAATCCTTTTAGTGTTTGTTGCTGCTATAGATTATATATGACAAATTCCAGTTTATTCTGTGGTTATGGTTATTTATATGGTTGAAAATAGCTGAGTTCTGTTGCCCATACCTAACCAACCGTTTATATTGTATTAATACCTGGGGAAGTGATTTTCCAATAATCGAATGTAAGGTTGGTCACAGTCCAGGCATGGGATTTCGCATAATCCTGAGTCTGTTTGTTTTGTCTTTTGTTGGACGTTAGTCAGGGATTTGGCTAAGGTATTTGAGTAGGAAAATTCAAAAGGGTTAGATTTTCCAAGAGTCTGGGTCACTATCTTAATCCTGTCAGGTGTGGGATTCTTATTTTATTGTTGGATGTCTCTCTGGTCTTGTCTTGAGGGGGACAGTAGAAAATTACGTTTGCTTTATGAATCGCTTTCTCAATTATATGGTCAGGATACCTTAAAGATGAAAGCTGCTTACGAATTAGTTCAAATTCCTTTTCCAGGAAATCTGGGGAACAAATTCATAAGACTCTTAAGAATAGGTTGCTGGCTATGCCTATCCTGATAGGAATGTCATGATAGCTAAAGTAGTGATGGTATGAAAGTGAGAACATTGGTTTTCTGTACATATATGGTAAATTTGTATCCTAGACAGGATTAAGACGGTGACACAGAATCTCGACAAAAGACAAAACAAACAGACTCAGTAGTATACGAAATCCCATGCCTGGACTGTGACCAATCTTACATCGAATTAACTGGAAAATTACTTCCCCAGACATTAATATAACATAAATGGTCAGTTAGGTATGGACAACAGAACTCAGCTATTTTCAACCATATAGATAACCATAACCAAAGAATAAACTGAAATTTGTCATGTATATTTTATAGGAACAATTGTCGATACAAAAGTCAGATGATAGAATCAGCCTTGATTAAATGAAGACAGGTAATGAACATCTCAAAGGGACGACTTGGACTCAGATGTCGTTGGAAAAATCTTCATTCAACCAACACTTAAGAGGATTAAAGAGGAATTATCAACGGGAGTGACCTAAATTGCCTTAACTGTGGATAGATCTCTTGGTATAAATACCGACTTTTCTGTAACTCTTTTCATTCCATACCTACCTGGAAAGAGAGACAGCGTTCTCTGAAATAGAGTACTTTCTTTCTATATTTTGGTGTTTATATAGGCTCCTTTTATTAGATTGAATTTTGTTGTAACAGAACATTTTTACCAGTCATATATATATATATATATATATATAATATATATATATATATATATATATATGTATATATATATATATATATATATATATATATATATATACATACATACATGGGTGTATATGTGTATAATATCCAATTTGCTCTACCTCAGAAATAATATATATTTTAATATATGTTAACCAAAGGGGCATTTTTTAATTGATAATAAGTTATAAGCTCGTCGTCTCGTGGGATCGAACTACGGTAGACCAAACTCAGGACTGCAGTGACGTGAGTTAAACCACCCGGCCATCAAGGAGCATCACTGCGGCCCTGAGTTCGATCCAATGAGACGACGAACTTTATCAACTGAAGAATTACTTTTTGTTAACATGTGTAAAAATATATTATTTCTGAGGTAGAGCGAATTTGATATCAAAGGATAATTGTATCTTAGTGCATATATAGTATATATATATATAATATATAATATATATATATAATATCTATATATATATATATCAATATCTATATATATGATATAGATATAATATATATATCTATATATATAGATATACATATATATATACATATATATAAATATATATATATATCTATAATATTTAAATATATATATAATATATATATATATATAATATATATATATAGAATATATATATATATATATATAGATATAGATATATACATATATAGATATAGATATAGATATATAACTCTATATATCTGATATATATCATAGATATAATTCATCTCATCTTATATATATCTATATATATATATCTATACTAATAGATATCTCTATATCTACATATATAGATATCTATATATATATATATAGATATACTATATATATATATATCATATATATATATATATATATATATATATAGATATATATATATGATATATATATATATAGTATATATATCATATATAATATATATATCATATATATATATATATATATATATAGATATATCTATATAATATAATATATACTATATATATACCATATATATATAGTATATATATATATATAGATATAGATAATATATATATATATATATATATATATAGATATATATATATTTATATAATAGATAGATATATATATATATCTATATATATATATATAATATTATATATATATATATAATATATATAAAGTATATATCTTTACTGAAAAGCAAAGTCTCTCACTCACAGTCGCTGAATGAAAGCTTTATTTCTTTCTCTCTCTCTCTCTCTCTCTCTCTCTCTCTCTCTCTCTCTCTCTCTCTCTCTCTCTCTCGACTGGAACAATCGCGGTGCTCGCCCCAGAAAGACTCACACCGAGAACAATGGCCAATTAACTGAGCCTCTTGTTTGCAATTAAGGGAATCAGGAGTCACTTGCAAGCCTCAAGCTTCTCTCTCTCTCTCTCTCTCTCTAACTAGTTACTTTAAAACACCAATATAACGGTTAAGGGTTAATTAATCTTTGGTATATTTAGTTGTTGAAAAAGAATTGAAAGATTGAGTGGCCGCTGTGAATATGATTCTCTCTCTCTCTCTCTCTCTCTCTCTCTCTCTCTCTCTCTCTCTCTCTCTCTCTCACCAGACTTTTTAGGGTAAAAGTTAACAAAATGGATATTAGCTTACTTTATAAGAGCTGTCTAGTTCCCTTTCACCTTATACAGGAATATCTTTTATTATTAACAGATTTATAAATTATAAGCATAAACAAAAACAATATTCTTATGATTATTTTCTCATGGAATTGCATAATTCCATTGACTAGACTTCAGAAACCTGCCCCATTTATCTTTTAAATCATAGCTTCAACATTACTTTACAAATGAAGCACCATTCAAATTTACATTCTTTTCTAACAATCTATGGTCCTTTTGCTCTGACACGCCTTCAGCACAGAACTTTCGACGTGAGTCGAAACGACCTTCTCACCTTCAGTACTGTCCGTTAAGACTTCTTAAAATAATATTACTCACTTTCTTGCTTGCTGTCTTCTTTTTATCTCCCTTCCTTTCTTTCTTTCGTGAAATCTACAGCTGAAAATCCTTCTGGATACCGTCAACACACAACGAACCCAAGAAGATTTCATAGGGAAATCAGCCTGCAGCAGAGAGAGAGAGAGAGAGAGAGAGAGAGAGAGAGAGAGATGTTCAATGGAAAGTTGGTAAATAATTAAACATGAGGGAATAGAAAACAAAGACGATACACCTGAATATAGGAGAAGTAAGCAACAGCAGAGAGCAAGAAAGAATCTGGTCATCGCTGAAACGTTTGGAGATCTGAATACTCCACAACTGCACTAGGCAAACTATTCCACGCTTCAGTTTTAGCCAAAATAAAACTCTTAGCAAACTGAGTAGTATTAAACCTGATGCTATAGAAAACGACACACTATTCCCAGCGGCAGCCTGTCTATTGTGGTGAGTAAAAACAGCTACGTAGGTCAGGTGATGAATATTGCAAAGGATGTCTGTCGTTGTAATACATTTTATACAACAAATATAATACACTTATTTTACGTATTTGCCACAAGTCAACATTGAGAGTTTGTAAAATAAACTTGAATGATGTTAAAATTAACAGGTGAGTTATGCATCCAGTTTATTTATATCTTTATTCATCGGAGAGATCTCGATCACTCTATCATTTCTAAACCAGACGAAACAGGAAGATAATTGTGCCTGTAATAATAACAGCAGTAATATCGCAATACGTGTAGCTTTGTAGATGATTGATGCTCCTTCATTTTGAAATCACAATAATGTTTCATTATCGGAGTGATTAGTTTATTTCAGCACTGTAAGCATTACAGAGCATGATTATTATCTTTTTGTAATACAAGATGTTGCTGTATCGATGTCAAATATTGTACATTACACAGAGGTCAACAGATTAAAAAAAACATATTTCAACAATTATGGAAAATCTCTTTCTAATTATATATTCTTAAGGGTTTATTTTTGCGGTTTAATGTTTTAGCAAACTTTTTTCTTTCATTAATTAGTGGTTTTCCTAATACATGTTTTTAAATCTTATATTTTCTGATTTTATGCTTTAGTAAACGTATTTTCCTCGGCTAATTAGTGAATATTGAAATATTTATGCTGAAATGTTTATTTCTAGCAAAACCTTTTTCTGTCATATTCTGAAGTTTCTCACCTACTAATGGAAAGGAAAATATGACACTTAAAAACTAACAGAAAATTCTCTATGTTTATCAGTGCGTGAAAATTCCCTTAAGCTATTTTATAGAAAAGAGAAACATACTCCAAAGAAAAGTCTATTATTATTATTATTAATAGTGAACTTCTCTATTAGATTAATTTTGGAAAATATTTTGCCAATGTTCATACTATGGTAGGGAGAATTATATTAACAGCATGTGTCGAGTAGTTTTTATTCCCTATACAAGTAAATACTAGCGAATGATACCAAGGGCATGTGAGAGAGTTTATTTTTGTGATAAAGTATTGTAACTGCTGAAGTATAAATACTGTCTAGTTCTACGTACGACGCAGCTGTAGACTGCATTTATTTAAACCATAACCATATATACTATACTGCCTTGCACAGCAGTAATGACAGTTCTCCACTTGTAATCAATACAAAAACTAAAATGGAAGTTAGTGGATTTTAAACAGATGGTGGGAGAATAGTTCTTGATAGTGTCAACAAGCTTCCTGTGGGGACCAGAGAGATGGAAGACCTACAGCAGACCCACATGAGTGAGAGCTTACATAAGGAAGGCTAGAAATGAATGGAGCATTATGGGAAATAAATCACAGGAAAGACGCTAGCGAAAGGATTTCACAGAGTCCCTTTGGGCCACGCAAGGTTGAAGGCTCTGATGATCATTATGATGCAACTTAAACAGATGAAGAAATTACTATTTAGGTTCAGCGATTAATCCATAACCGAAAATCGCTTCATGTTTCTCTTTGGATTGACGAGTAGCCTCAGTTGCGTCAGACTTTAACAGCTGATCGTGATTGGTTTCATCTTCAACAAATGAACAATCGCCCCCCAGCACACAAGCGGATCCGGGGGCCCCCCACCTATGATGACATTGAGGATTTAGATAATAATAACATGAGAGATATAAAAATGGGAAAAATTCAAAATGTATTATAGAAATAATATTAATTTTGAGGAAACAACAACAACAACAAAAACAACAATAATAATAATAATAATAATGGATTCGGTATTTCCGGATAGAACAGGCGACTGCTGTCCATTTCATGATTTCTGCTTAAATACTGAATGACGATGATGATGATATATATATATATATATATATATATATATATATATATATATGATATATATATATATAATTATCTATATATATTTAATAATTATCACATCGAACCGTGATTCATTTATATATCATTCGAGCTACAAATGTCCTTTAATATCTAAATTCACTCTACCTCGGAATTGATATATTTTCATATATGTACCGAAGTTCGATCCCATGGGGGCCGAAATTATTATCAACTAAAAAAATTCCCCTTCGTACATATATGAAAATATATCAATTCCGAGGTAGAGTGAATTTAGATATTAAAGGACATTTGTAGCTCGAATGATATATATTATATATATATATATATATATATATATATATGTATATATATGTGCGTGTGTGTGTGTGTGAGTGAGTGTGTGTGTGTGTGTGTTACAAGGGGGCAAACCCCCTTATAGATTAACATCTGCCACTCAATATGTTACGTCCTCAGAGAGGACACGACATGTAAAACTTACCTCTTCAAGGTACATCGGTAACGATGACACGAGCTGCGGCACTGAGTCTCTCTCCGACGCCCTCGCTCTCTCTCTCAGCCGACCTTGCTCTCTCTCTCTCTCTCTCTCTCTCTCTCTCTCTCTCTCTCTCTCAACTCTAACGTAACTCACAAACCATAATTACCTGGATGGTTAAATTAGAGCCATAATTATCAAAAATATACTTTATTATAAAAGATATGCAAGAGTCTAACCATCAGAAAAGTTAGAGTAATTTAACTCCTTGAAACCAAGATTTCTCAATTGAACTAGATACATAGAAAACGGACTGTTTAAAACCAGACCTAGTTAACTGAAGCAAACCCATTAATAAAACAGTAAATAACATTTCTCTCTTCAACCTAAATACACATTCTCTCCATAAAGCAAAATAGGTCTCATAGTACAAAAGTCTCTTCACTCCGTAATATACACAGGGACTTATCAGAATTGGTCATCGTTCGGCTCAAAAAGACAGACAGACCGACAGAGTTCCTCTTATGTCCATTTTGCACAATCCCCGAGGTTGCACCGCCCCATCTCTCCGGGAATCAGTCTTAAATCACACTGCACTAAAAATTCCATCGATACCTCTCATCAAAGGGTACATCTCAACGTACAAACCCACTAACGAACTTTCCTCACAGGACACTCCCCTTGAGATGACGTCACTGACACGTTATGAGTTCATTACACTGGCAGAGTTCGTGACGTGACAGACAGCTAATAGTCCGACCCATGAAATCTAACTGAAACCAGAATCGAAAGTGTGCCTACTTCCCGCCCATGCACAAACACACGCGACCTCGCTTGCCCTTGGTCGCGGCTTCAGACAGTAATCTTCAACATCGAACCATCCAAAAAGTGATGCGTCCACGTTTTAGGACCCCACTCTATCTTCGTGGGCTTCAATGATGACAATTACAAAAATGTTCAACATCACCACTTCGAGGTGGTATGTCAACAGATACAATTCCGCCACACTCGTTTTCTGATCATTTTCATAGGACAGCAATACATTTTACTGCACCCCATATACACTATATATTATACATATATATATATATATATATATATATATATATATATATATGTGTGTGTGTGTGTGTGTGTGTGTGTGTGTGTGTGTGTGTGTGTGTGTGTGTGTGAAATTTGTTGCCAACGCCGCCCCCACCCATAATTTTTTTTTTTTCTGGATCCGCTAGTGGCCTAACATAAGTGGAATAAACATTTCACTGTTTAAGCCCAAGAAGAAGAATAAAATTAAAAGAATAACAAATATAGATTGAATAGCAGATATAGATTGCATAAAGACGAAAATCAAATATTATTACATAAATAAATAGGTTCTAAAACAATTAGGAATAAGTTTTTTAATCTCTCTCTAAAAGTTACAAAATAAGTCTAAATATGTATTTTCTCTCTCTCTCTCTCTCTCTCTCTCCCCTGGGAAGAATAAATTGTTCCATTTTTTTTTATTTGACCTATATATTCATTTGTCCCTCTGTTCATCTCTGATAGTTACAAAAATAAGTCTGAATAGGCATCTCTCTCTCTCCCTCTCTAGAGACAATATACCTTTGAAATAATTCAGAAATACAAGAGCATTCAGCATTGGGAAATCCTCCTCCCCTCTTATTTTGCTTTCAAATATTCCTGAATGCAGCCAGCGGCAATAAACTCACTCGGGCTGTACCAATGCAACTTTTGCATTTGCATGCAACTCCTCTACTTAGAGTGCAAATAGAGTGCAAGAGCATCGGAGCCTGATTGAGAGATATAGCAGAAATCCCGGCGATTTGCTTGATAGAGAGACTGCGCCAGAAGGACAAATTTTGACTTTCGATTTAATTCTATTTTTGAAGAAGAAAGTGACATTCAGCATACTCCTTCACTTGAGCAGGCATTCTTAAATGTCATTTGGATCACTCCGCGGCATGTTTCACATTGATATACTTTCTTGTTTCAGCAAAATGAGATGACTTTAAATGATAATAGCCCAAAATTCCCTGTCACCATAATCTTACAAGTGAATCAAGACAAACACCCACAATCTCGGAGTCATTTCTAATACTTAATTGAGCAAGGGAACATCAACAACTTGGCATACTTTACTCATTTTCTTTTCAATACTGCCTCCAGCTCACTCTGTTATGAATTCGTTCTCTGGAGTTTCTTTAGTGGTCGAATGTCCCAACTCAAATCCCTCAGTCATTTTACATGTTTTCGTCTTTTGGTCCACCACCTTATGTACTACACAAGCACACCTACACACACACTCCCATTAGGTCGCAATTTACGTCTAACGAACTTAGAAATAATGTCTCTCGCAGAATAACCTCCGGTCAAGTGAGGTTCCTATTAGTCCCAGAGGTATGGCGATTTTATTTGTTTTTGAGCCCACAAAGTTCAGTGGGCGTTTCTCATACAGTAAATTGTGATGATATCAAAAATGCTACTCTTACAACCCAAAGGTAGACACAAATTCACAATATTGATTTAAAGTAGGGTACTTGCTCATCTCAGTTTTCAGCTTCGTTTGGGATTGGTTTCACAGAATATGTGCCTAAATCCTTATATGCTGAGGAAACTGGTACTAAAGTGGACTCCCAAAGACAAATTTGTGGTGTTCATTTCACATTTATAAATAATTTTGCTCTAACAATTTTTTCTACCCCCTCTAATTTGCATTTCAAGATGGCCGCCGATCTAAACGTCAATCTATATTGACAATTCCAGTAGCTTATCATAAACTAAGCCAACATTTTCAATGGATGTGTTTTGAAAGAACAAAAACTCAGGATTTTAAATATATCGTTTGTATACCTATCTGTTGCCATTAATTCGTTTGAAACTGTCAATCTTCAATGTTTTTCGGCATTTTTACTGTCTAATGTAGACATATTGCACAGTCAAAGAGTTCTTAAGATTCTTTCAGTGTATCATCCAACGATTGATTGATATCTATCATTAGTAGGATATGAAAGATACTTATGATGGCTATTTCATTTTAAGAATTTAATTTTCATGGAATTTCATCCAAGCATTTTTACATTGCAAAGATAAAAACATGCAAACATTGACACCAAAGCAGATCATCTTAGAAATCTTGGTAATTTATAGCTTGATTCATATGTTATACAAAATTCAGCACGAATGAAATTGTCTTAAGTAATAATCACTCACCGAAAGTTACTTCATGTACCTGTTGAAAAAGTAACACATCACCAGATCATTTACTCAGGTTAAACAGAAGACAAACAAATTGCTGCAGTAACATGATCAATCACTACATAATTATCTGCACTTCAGGTAACCATTACTTCATAACAAGATTGGATGGATTCAGAATCAATCGTCATCATCATCATCACTTTCATCAGTGGAGCAGGGGAAGAATTCCTCATCCATGTCATTAGTTGGGTCACCAGTGTCATCTTTGCTGATACTGGTTGTCTTTCAGCGGCCATCCACGTATACTTCAGGATAAAGGTCTGAAGGATTTCTGTTTGAAGCATTCTTCCACAGGTAGGCGATGTAGTTTGCCCCTCGGACTTTGTTGACCAGTGAAGGATGACAAGGGGGCATATCACTTGGGTTCACACCTTTCATTTTATCAATAGGCTGGACCGTTGCCTTGCTTAGGTGCATACTTTTGCTCAAACAGAGCCAGCCTAACATCATTGACTTTGGAGAGCTTTGGCATCGAATACATGCAGTATGTGAACTTCTCAATCTCTATCATTGTGTTTTCATCAACTTTGTCACTACTGCCCAGGGAGGCAACGGCACTGACAAATCGTTGATTCTTCTTCATCAAGTCAAATGGTCTCTATCTTTCCCTTGTTTATGAAGGCGGCTGTGTAGTCCGACCCAGTGTAGGCATGGAGAGCAAGCAAGGATTCCAGGACTTCTCTGTTAAAATGTTAAACCAGCTGGGAGATGTTGATATAGTGCCTTGTGTTCTTGGCACTCAATAACAGGAATATAAATGCATCTGTACCAGTTCACCTCACAGCCACAATGGGGTTGTCATTTGTGAGCAGGCTTAACTGATGAATCACAATTCTGGTGTTTGTTTCCTGATGTGTGCAAGCCAGATCAGCTTCTTCTTCATGAATGACTGAGCCTTGCTGAACTGTGTAATGATGACACACATCATCTACTGCCAAGTACACATTACAAGACCAGCCCATTCCTGAGTGAGAAACTTTATGAATGTCATTTTGAATGCTGGTGATTTAATTGCCTTTTGCTATTCTTTGGTCATTGCTGGTCAGGACCTGTGATGGAGTATGCAGTCTCATTCTCTGATCATCTGGAGTGTTCAGGATTCTTGATGCGTGGATTTTTGTAAACATCACAGATCATATCTACTCACTCTGACATTTCGCAAAGTATCTGTAGAATCAGTGAAGCCACTTCTCCAAAGGTGACTGGTAGGTTCAGAAGTGCATTCAAGAGAAAAAACATCAACAAGGGTGACATCAATAGGGCTTGTGCAGAAGTCTAGACTTGTCTGTCTTATTGAGGTTGCCATCAACGTAGGGCAAAAAAAAAAAGAGGCATAGGTATCAAGGGAAATAAGAAAACTTTGTTGAGATCAAGGTTCTTCTTTGAGCTGATGTAGAGAAGGCTTCAAAACAGGTCTCTTGTTCCTTACAGTTTCACCACTTTCTTGTTGCTCTTCACAGAGGACTTGGCAGCAAATGCGGCAAAAGAGTTTCACCTTGTTTGGAAATTGCTTTCTCATATCTTGCAGGATAAAGCAGTTCCCTAGTTCTTGGCAGTGCAGTAGGGTCTTGATGTTACTTGTACACTCTTCCCTGTTGATAAGCAGTACAGTTTGTCATCTGCTTCAGTTTGGGAGGGGTTCATGATGGTGTCAAGTGCCATGCTTGTGTCTTCATTGTCCTTTCTGGTTCTGCGATCTTTCAGATCCTTGATGCATTCATCTTGGAACTTCAAGCCTATTTTCTCCCAGATGGACACAATGATGACACTCCTGGCAGAATATGTAATAAGCCATCTACATCTTGCTATAGCTGAGGTTGTGAAGGACGATATGTCGGTCTGCTTTATGTATTGTCACAAAACAGACAAACTCAAGGGAAGATGTGACCAAAACCAGATTGGATGTGTATCACACACCTCCACTTCCACCCATGCACTAAAACGTGTGATCTCCATGCCTTGGTTACGTATGAATGTCTGTGCAACCTGAGTTTGCATTCTTCTGCAGATCACGCCACCTCCAAAAGTGATGAATCCTTGACTTACGAAATCTTGCTGTGTCTCCGTGAGAGCCAGTGATGACGACTACATTTCGAAGGATGTAGCATTAATAAAAATGTTTCGACACACTCACTTTTTTTGTTTGGCTAATCTGGCTGTTTTAATATTTCAATATGGCTATAGCATGTTTAGTAGGTTAGTTTTTCCTAAAAATGTTATCAAATACTTTGTAACTTTCTTCTGAACTTTTTCATCTTGATGTATTACTAGCAAGTTATTTAAGTTAAAGTTTACTTTCATTGCTGTGAATTTTGTTATCAACGTATTCCTTTCTTCTGTAAATTTTCCACTATTTAGAATGACATGTTGGATATTTTCTATTGTATTACAATAACTACATAGATGCGAATTAATCATTTTACATTTATGTAAATAAGAATTTACTCTGACATGTCCAATTCTTAGATTTGCCATGATGGTCTATGGTTTCCAATTTTTACAGTAAGATGTTTTCCACTCTCCTATAATGGGTTTAAAGGTTCCAAGCCACTTACCCAGTTTCATGATGTTCCATTCTTTTTGCCCCATTTCTTTCATTCTTATTTTTAAAGCTGATTTCTTCTCTGTTATAGCTAAGTTATTATTCATAATACACATATTTTCCAAACCTTGTTTTGCTGTTTCGTCAGCCAGCACATTCCCTAGGTTTCCCTTGTGACTTGGTACCCGGGGCAGGATCACATAACTTTGGGTGTCATTTAGTTGTGATAGAATTGACTGAATGTTATGTACAATTTCTTCAAATTTCTGCACCCCATTATTTTTAATCATTTCCAAAGAGGTCATGGAGTCAGTAAATATTACAACCCTTTTGCATCTATAGTTGTTCTTAACTCATCTGAGTGCTTCACGTATAGCAAATAATTCAGCTCCTAGGATAGATGTAAGTGGATTCAACCTGAAACTACTATAAAAATCAAGACTAGGAATTACAAATGCAGCTGCACATGCCCAGTACTCTGTGGCTTTATTTATTTCCTTCTTAGAGCCATCTGTGTATATGTCTAGATAATTCGTGTACATTTCTTCCTTTAACTTACCAAACTCCTGAATGAACCGAGAGTTTGGTTCTTCTTTATCAATTGTATTTATTGGTGCTGTTTTAACATATATTTGAATGTTTTCCCATGGGCTAAGATAGAAAATACCCTTTCTTCTTTGTATATACCTAGTTTTGATTCCCACTTCCTAGTGATGTCATAAGCCCTTTGAATGAAAGGTTTTTTGAAATATCTAGAGTTCCAGTTTAATCCCTTTAACCTATTATCCCCTAGGATTTCATCTCCTCCAAGGTGCCCCTTATCAAGATGTTTCAGTTTTACCCAGTATGCTAGTATTCTATATTCTATTTTAATTCTAATAGGTTCAATGTTACTTTCCACCTGTAATGACACAATTGGTGAAGTACTTTTTGCTCCTAGTGCTATTCTTATTACAACATTCTGATTGACTCCAGCTTCTCTAGATTACTTTTAGCTGCAGATGAGTATACCTCAATTCCATATTCTATTTTACTTGATATATATGCTTTATAAACCTTTATCAGGATTTTCCTGTCAGCCCCCAAAGAGTTTCAGGAAATAGCCTTTATATATTCAATCTCTGATAACATGTTGATTTTACATAATTAATATGATCAGTCCAAGTTTGTATAGGGCTGTCCCATATCAAACCCAGATATTTGTACTTATTTGTCCATTCTATTATATTGTTTGCTATTTGAACCTGAAGTGTCTCAGTGGCATGATCGGTTTAGTCTTGGCTACCACCTTTGTGGCCGCGAGCCCAATTCTCGGGCATTCCATTGTCAGAGATGTGTATTTCTGATGATAGAAGTTCACTCTTGACGTGGTTCAGAAGTCACGTAAAGCCATTGGTTCCGTTGCTGAATAACCACCGGTTCCATGCTATTTGAATCGTGGTGGTGCTGTTATTTTCTTATTTGTATAATACATAACCTTTGTCTTGTTGGTGTCAATTTTTAGTCCCCACTTCTCGGTCCACTCATAAAGCCTCTCTGCAGCTTCTTGTATTAACCTAAAAGCTATTTCAAAGGAGTCCGCTGTTACATAATAACCTATATCATCTGCTAATTCTATGCTTGCTACTGGATCAACATCTAGTATGTCACTCATCATGATATTAAAGAGGGTAGGACTCAATACTGACCCTTGTGGTACTCAAGCTAGAATCCTCCTAGCTACAGAGTACCTATTTTCCACATTAACACATATTCTCTATTTTTTAAGAAACTTTCATTCCATGCCACTAATCTTCCAGTAGCTATTTTTGCTAATTTTTATAACAATGCTGGTGGTTAACTGTGTCATAAGCACTCTGCAAGTCAAAGAAGATAGTCGCTGTCACTCTACAATTTTCTAGGGATACTCTAATTTCATGCTCTACTCTTATTAGTTGATCTAGTGTGCTTCTCGTTTTCCTGAAACCACTCTGATTTTTACTTAATTGTTCATTTTCTTCTGTTATCCTTTCCATTAGCATGCCAAGACATTATAGTAGTGCGATGGGTCTGTAGGATTCCGGTTTTTCACCAGGTTTACCAGGTTTTAAGCATGGACAGATTAAACCTTTCCTCCATATTTTGGAGTACTTGACATATTTCCAACTTTTATTTATAAACCCTAACACTTGGAGTCGTTTCTTTTTGGAGAGGTTTCTTATAAACTGGTTGTGGATTTTATCTAGCCATGTTGCACTTTCATTAGGTAGTTCTCTGATACCGTCTTCCAGCTCAGCCATTGAGAATAATTTGCTGTACTCCTGAAATTCATCATTGTTTTTTGAGTCCTCAATAAATTTTATCATTTCACTTTCATTTTCTAATTCTATCATTACACACAAGTTTTCCAAAGGCTTCAGCCATCATTTCTGCCTTTTCTAATGGGTCATAGTCAGTATTCCTTCATTATTGGTTAGGGGGTGGTTTTCCTCAACAGAAATTCTTTTATTTTGTTTAATTGTACCCCAAAACTATTTTTGTGGAGAATTCATGTTCATTTTTCACGTGTAATTCCCTAATGAAGTTCGCTTTGTAAATAAATATATCTTTTGACGACTGCCTCTTTCCTTCAAAAGGTGATTTTGTTACATGTGATTGGGTGCTGAGCAAATAACTTTTTGGCTCGTCTTCTTTTTGCAACTGCCTTACTGCATTTTTCATTCCACCAGGGTTTGTTATATTTTATACTTATCTTCTCACAAGTTTGTTTCACATTTGCTTCACTAGATTTTATCATTCTAATGCTAAAGTCCTCTATGTCTTCATCCATATCTAAGGTTTGGACTATTCCTATTTTGTCCATATCTTTATTCTACTTTTTCTAGTCTACATTGTCAGTTACCCAACTTCTCTTCTTTTTTAATCCTCCTCATACCACTTCCAAGTTGGAATATACTAAAATTGATGTGTAGTCACTACCACAGTGAGGTAGTTCTCTGAAGCTAAAGTAGATTGCTATGGTTGAAGATGAGAAGTACAAGTCTATCTTGGGGAATTTCCCTGAAATGGGATTGAACCTAGTTGGCAGACCAGGTGGTGTGATTAGGTTATTTTCATTTAGCACTTCAGTGATTTTTTTCCACTACTATTGATTTTGTCCTCTGTTATATCTGGCTCCCAGATAGTGTGATGAACATTTAAATCTCCCACTACTACAAACTTCCTCCCCATTTGATTTATGTAGTATTTGAATTTCCCTTTTGTTTGCTTATCACTTGGATTGTATACATTTAGTTTGACCTTTATATGTTGTACCACCATATTACTATTTAGATGTTCTCTGATGCTTTAGAATGAATAGCACACATCATTTCTAACAAGAATCATTATTCCTTCTAGTCTCTGTCCTATCCTGTCTTTTCTCAGTGATTTATAATTTACAAACCTTACCTCTTGTTTTTCTTTTAGAAAGGTTCCACACATGCAGCATATATTTGGTTTCTTGCTATATAACATCAATTTTAGTTCAGAAAGACTGTTACATACTCCCCTAGCCTTGTTTTGATGGCACGGCACGGCAGCCCGTACTGCTGGCCGGTGCCGCCACTCCTTGGATTTTCCTACTAGATCTAGTTTTTTTTTTTTTTTTTTTTTTTGCTCCGAGTTTAGAGTCTTGGAGTTTTGTTGCAAAAAACAAAAAATCAGGAAATATCACAATTTTTGGAAGTAAATTGTATTTTTCCTAACTATACAAACCTGAGGTCCTTTACATATGGAATTACTGTTCAGCGCCAGCTGGACCGGTCATAAGATTTACTAACAAGGTAGTTCGGCAGTAACTGCTTGTCCGATGGTCGTGAGTCCCGCGCAGCTGGAGGTAAACATATCACTTTGCTTTAGGCCCAGGAACAGAGTGAGGGGTGGCATGAGGTGGGACTATATGTAAAGGACCTCAGGTTTATATAGTTAGGAAAAATAAAATTTACTTCCAAAAATTGGGATTTGTTCTGACACGTAATACAAACCCTCGGTCCTTTACATAAGGAAGACTCACTTATTGGTGGGTGGAATCTGAGTCTTGTGAACAGACTGGTGTTTGCCCAACCTGGGTTCCCTCCCTGGTCGTATGAGCAGAGGGGGGAACCTAGCCTCTGTCCAACTGATCGGAGTGTGCACTGCAAGATCAGTGGTCAGACCTCTGGACCAATTCATAAGAGGGAGGCAAGCGTACCTCTTATGAATAGCAAGCAAGAACTAGGTCTCTATGTAAGAGCCAAATATAAAGTATTAGGTTTGTCTCTTACTGGTGTCCACTTCCCCCCTTGCTAGGGAGGTGATGGATAAATGCTTCTATCCCTAATGAAAGGGATAAAATGGAACTCGGATACGTAGCTTACCTGCATTGCCGTCCTGTCCAGTGTGATGATGACTGCTACCCTCTGCCTGCAGGGAGAGGGAAGAAAAAAAGGAGGAAGAGAAGCCAGTCACACTCTCATTCACTCTCCATTCATGCAGTCTCACAAGAACGAGATGTTACCTTGTCCAGAAAAGGAGCTGGGTAAGCTACAAAACTTGTTGAGCAGCCTTCAATACCTGTGCCTCGGACAAATTCTTGCGGAATGCAAGGGTTGTACCAATGCCTCTGACTTCGTGGGCTCTCGACGAAAGGTTCTAGTGTCGGCACTCCTGTAGGAGTTGTACGCTTTCCGGATTATCTCACAAAGCCAGAAAGAAACTGTTCTTGGACATTTTATTCTTGGTCACCCCGGTGCTAACGAAGAGGCGTCGACACTCAGGCCTGAGGTGTCGAGTTTTCTTCAGATAGCACCATAGCACACTCACAGGACAAAGCAGCATCTCATCTGCATCATTATCGGTGAAGTCTTCCAGGGAGGGGATCGTGAAGGACTTGAACCTGGTGTCAGGGACCGAAGGGTTCCGAGTCTTTGCTACTAAATCCGGGATGAAATCGAGCATAACTGATCCCCATCCCCTTGAGTGTTCAACATCGAAGGAAAGACCGTAGAGTTCTCCTACTCTCTTTGCCAATGTCAGGGCCAGCAGAAAGACAGTCTTGAGGGTCAGATCCCTGTCTGACAATTCTCAGAGCGGCTCGTAGTCTGCGAGTGAAGCTCCTTCAGACGAGAGTCACGTCCCACTCCGGAGGCCTGAGTTCCTTGGGTGGGCAAGACCTCTCGAAGCTCCTCATTAGGAGTGATATTTCCATGGAGGTGGAAATATCGACTCCTCGCAGTTTAAGAACTAAGGTCAGGGCGGCTCTGTAGCTTTTGACTGCAGAGACAGAGAGAAGCTTCTCTCTGTGAAAAAAAGACGAGGAAATCCGCTACCTGCTGAAGAGTGGCTCTGAGCGGGAAGAAACCCCATCTACGACACCTACCACAGAAGACGGACCACTTTCCCTGGTATACTGCTGCAGAGGATTGTCTGAGGTAACCAGCCATCTCTGTCGCTGCTCGGCAACAAGAGATGGTGGATAACCGTCAGCCGTGAAGACACAGGGAATGAACTGCCTGGTGGTACCGTCCTACATGCGGTTAGCACAGTAGGTTGGGCCGTGGGGGAATCTCTCGCGGTGCCTCCGAGAGAAGAGCCAGCAGGTCCGGATACCAGATGGCCTGAGGCCATTTGGGTGCCACCAGAATCATCCGAAGATTGCTGGTGATCAGCACTCTTCTGATCACCTTGCGAATCAGACAGAACGGGGGAAAGGCGTAAACTACGAGGTTGTCCCACAGGTGTTGGAACACGTCCTCTGCAGCTGCCCATGGGTCCGGCACAACTGAGAAGAAAACCTGAAGTTTTCTGTTGTGGCGGGTGACGAACAGATCCACTACTGGACGCCCCCATAGGTCAAAGAGCCTTTCTGCTAAGTCTGGGTGTAGAGACAATTCGGTCACAATCACCTGATTCTGGCGGCTGAGCTTGTCTGCCACTACATTCCTCTTGCCTGGAATGTATCTGGCTGACAACTTTACCAAGCGAGCTATGGCCCACTCGTGCACCTGCATTGTTAACTGGTGCAACGTGAGGGACACTAGGCCCCCCTGTTTGTTGACGTATGGCACTACCGTGGTGTTGTCGCTCATCAACACCAATGAGTGTCCCATCAGTCGTTCCCAGACCTGTCACGATGGTTCCACACTCCTCAACCAGCAACCCTTCCAGGTGTGTGCCCCAACCCTCAGTCAATGCGTCTGAGAACAGCAGCATCTCCTATTAAGAGGCCCCGTGTCTGTGACCAGCACTCCTTTAGTCTCCACTGGAGAGACCGCAGGTGAAGACGCCCGTGAGGGACTAACTTCTCTAGCAACAACAGGTGACCGATCACGACTTGCCACTGCTGAGCTGATTGTTCCTGTCGTGACAGGAACCGTCTGGCTGCCTCCCTGAACCTGCTGATCCACGAGTCAGTGGGGAAGACTTGTGCTGCTACTGTATTGATCAACATGCCCAGGTACTTTATCCTTTGCTTGGGTTTGAGATCTGACTTCTCGACATTTTCCATGATCCCCAGATCATGGCATAAATCAAGGAGTTGATCCCTGTCCTGTAGCAACTGCGAGCGGGAGCTCGCCAGGACCAGCCAATCATTGAGATACCTCATCAGACGTATCCCAACCGAATGGGCCCAAGCCGACACCAGAGTGACCAATTGCGTGAACACCTGTGGGGTGGTTGAGAGACCAAAACAAAGTGCCCTGAATTGGTACTCCATCCTGTCGAGGATAAAGCGGAGGCACTTCCTGGAGGACTGATGGATGGGTATTTGAAAATAAGCATCCTTTAGGTCCACCAAAAGCAGGAAACAGTTCTCCCTGATGAAATCGAGCACTGAGCATACTGTTTCCATCATGAACCGAGTCTGGCAAACGAATCGGTTCAAGGGAGAGAGATCTACCACCAGTCTCTAGCCCCCCGTAGACTTCTCCACCAGGAAGAGTCGGCTGTAGAAACCCAGTGACTGATCTCGCACGATCTCCACAGCTCATTTGCACAGCATAGTCTTGGCTTCTTTCAGTGCTACATCCCTGGCAGCACTGGGGACGTACGTCTGAAGGTGGACCGGGTGTGAAGTGAGGGGTGGCCTTGACTCGAAGGGCAGCAGATATCCCTCCCGAAGGACATCCACTACCCAGGTCTCGGCTCCGTTGTGCTGCCAAGTTGCCCAATGGCTCGCCAGGCACCCCCCCACTTACGGCAGATGGTGAGGGGGAACGCCGTCCCTAGCGTTTCCCTCTCTTCCCCTTCTGCTTAGCCGCTCTCCCACAAGAGGAGGCGGCTTGGGAGGAGGTCTGACGCTCACTCCTTGAAGCGAAAGAGGAAGGCTGGGTCTTTCCTCGCGCTGTCCTCGATGGTGCTAGCATCTTGGGAGCAGAGGAAGAGCTAGCCAAGCTCTGAGGCTTGGCCACAGATGCTCGAGACTGCCCAGAAGTCTTCGAAACTGCCTCAGTTCTCTGCTTTTCCACCGCAGCGTCCACCATCTCTCTGGGGGAAGAGAGAGGAGGAACCCAACAACAGTCTGTTACATAGACCCTGTGTTACCTCTCAACCGGCCGATCTGGTTATCCAAGCCAGGACTGAGTCCCGTCGTCTCAGGACCGGGTTGGCCCACAGGTTGGCCATCTGGTGGGCAAGGTAGGATATGGCCTTACCTCCTGACTGGCAGAGCCTCCCGAAAGCCGAGTCTCCCTCAGGAATGATAGCTCCGAAGGAGGTTGCGACTCTGGATACTGTGAGGGACCACAGATCCAGCCAGGAGACAGCCTGGAAAGCTGTCATGGCAGTCACTTCCAGGGCTAATGCCTCTTGCTGTGAGAACCAGAGGTTCTCGGACAGCAGGTGATGAAGAGGCACTCCCGGAGTTAGCCTAGCTATCTCCAGATCAACCTGCTTGGTCGGCAATGGGTCTATAGAAACGCCGCTGGCGAGGCAGAGAAGGGGGAAACAGCTTGTTCGACCTGCTGGACCAGAGTGAATCTTCCTGTCCGGAGACGAGAGCATTTACCTGGTCCAGCACACCATCGGCAGACCAGGGTAAACCCACCGTCGCTCTGGGTTCCTTCTTAGGTCCCCAGAATGACTCTAACCTTGATGGAGGGTCAGAGGGAGTAACCACCAATCCTTCCTCGAGGTCGTTGTGCTGACGAATCAGAGCAATGACCTCTGCAAAGGACCTCTGTATCTCGGGGGTGATCGCATCCTCAGCCAATGGACCGTCAAATCCATCTAGGCCGATCATCTCTTGAAACACTCTTCCTTCAGGAGGAAGAACCTCGCCAGACCCCTCATGGTTTCCTCCAACCACTTGCGCATATGATCTGCTAGGTCCAAGGATCGAGCCAGGATCATAGGCTCTCGTGGCGGGACCGTAAGGAGTGCACTCCTCGTGGTCACTCCTGTTCGCCTCTCCCCTCCCAGTGTAGCCTGAGGAGGTTGAAGGGACAGGTGAGGAAGACCTGACGCTCCTGGCCTGCCTACCAGCAGAGCCGGTGGGCTGGGAGGACTGCATGCGATTGCCAACGTGCGGTGGCGCTCGAGCCGCAGGTCTGGACCAGCGGTTTCTGTGTGGAAAAGCGCTAGACCGAGGATGGCAGCGTTGGTCTCATGTGTCAGGAGAGCTGCTGCCAGTCATGCAAGCCACCTGGTCCCGGTGGGAGCGATGGTCGGGTGACTGGTAGTGTCCACTTATGCTGTGAGACCAAGCACTGTCCTCTCAACATGCCACGGTGGTGACTGGGGGGACCTCTTCCCAGCCTTGACACGTGAACATTCTGGTGGGACTGTCATGTCAATCCTGGGAACCAGGGGATCGCCACGACAGCGATCGCTGGCCTGGTGAGAGTCACCTAAGCGACTCTTGCCAGCCTTCTGCTCCAGTGTACTCAGCGGTCTGGACCTTGGCTGCACGGTCACCTGTAGGTGACCATACACTCGGTGGCCCTCGCAAGCGAGCACCCAAAATGATTCCCGGTCCGGAGGCGGAACCTCTGGAGGAAGGAGAGACGGGCCCCATTCTCGGAGGAACTGGAGGACCAGTGAAAGACCCACCTGAACCCTTAGAAGTCTCTGAGCGAGACTTCTTGGGGGGCGCGAGGCCACCTTCTTCTTCCTTGTCTGGGGGGCCTTGGAAATCGAAGGGGAAGAGGTGGCTGAAGATGACGACGAAGAAGACAACGGAGAAGACGACAACACCTTCTTCTTCTTCCATGACTTCTTCTTTGCCAGCTTCCTCAGGACAGCAGACAGGTTCTCCATCCAGGATGGAGCTGGGGCAGTTGCAGTAGCAGCACGGCCCAACTCCACCTGTCCGGAGGGACCTGTGGGAGTGGCAGCACTTCCACAGGCAGCAACAGCTACTGGAGGACAGTCTAGAGGAGAGCTCTTCGGGCACTCGAAGTTAGGGGGCGGGGCAAGGACAGCAAACCCAGGCGTGAGTCACCACTAGCAAGGCGAGCGAGAGCGTCCAGTCTTCCTCCCCTATTCCCTCTACTTCCTATAGCTACGCCGGGAGGGGCGAGGTGACTAGGAGGGATCCTGCAGAGTGCTCTCTGTAGGATTCAGTGTCAGGGGACTATGTTCCTGGAGGGACCTAAGGATCCTACTGAACGTCCACGAGGTTGAGGAAGGAGCTTATGGCTTATGTCAAAAGTGGAGACTATGTCTCCATAGCTTTTTCTGTCCTTTGGACTGATTTCAATTCGCAGTCCCTTATGGGTTCTTGTGTTTTGGGAGCCTCAATCGCATATTCTATTGAACTGTACTCTCATTCCAGTCTTAAATGTTCACATTTAGGACTGGTTTTTATGCCTGTTCCTCCTCGACTTCTACGGGAGTTGAAGAGAGGCACCCCAATGGTCGTTTAACGAAATTCGGGGGTCTCACCGAGCACTTAAAATTCTTTGAAATTTCTAGCACACTCCAAGTGTTTTGGTCTTCTATGATCTGCAAACACTTGGGTGAGATGAGAATTCCTGATAATTGTCACTACAATACCCAGGGAGTCTTGCTGAATGCTCGAATTCCTTGGAATTTCTGGTATTCTCAGTGTTATGGTTTTTCTGTAATTTCTAAACACTCAGGCAAGACAGACATTCCTGGTAATTATTATTATGAAAATTGGGAGTCTCGCTGAACCATTAAATTCCTTGGAATTTCTAGTGTTTGCAGGGTGATTTGGTTTTCTGAGATTTCCAAACACTTGGGAAACAGGCATTCCCAATGATTATTACAATAATCAGGAATCTCGCTGAGTGTCTGGATCCCTTGGTTTCGTTGGCGCTTACCGATTGCTCGGCTTCATCATATTGCTGAGTACCAGGGCGAGAAAAGGCTTGCCCGATTATTGTCATACAAGAGTCTGGTTTTTCTTGCCGAGCATGGGAATTCTTGCGAATTCTAACGCTCACTATTACGAGTGCTTGGATGGCAAGATGAGTCTTTACCACTACAGATGAGTCTGCCCCTCAGTCTGGTTTGGAGTTATGTAGAGCTTGGAACTGCATGCAACACCTGGATGAATGGTCAAGTACCATCCTCATGTATTGGACCTTACGGTTCGAACATGTAGAACAGCAGACACAGAATCCCTCTTGTTGTTCTTCTTGGAGCTTTGGCCTTGAAGGAGAACAGTTAATTGGGAAGAAGTGATAGTTGTCTGTTGAAGATTACCACTCATAATCATGTAGTGGTGATCGGCTCAGGTCACTCGACCAGACTGCTCTACCAATCTGAGCGCCCAGGCCTAACAAAAGAACTCTCTGCTTTTGATTGATGCGGTTCCTTGCCATGACATAGCGCCCTCCCTTCCCATGTTGCTGCGAGCTTTCATGAGGTCATCGTCTTCATCATCTGATGCCTCTTCAAAAGGTTCCACATCCTAATAAGAGGAAGGTATTCTCTGCCCCTTAAGAAGTCTCGCTTCAAGACTTCTAAGGGTCTGCATCCTTTCCATAGAGAGGAAGTACTTGGCTGTCTCTTCGGCTCAACTGCTGCTTCCAGAGCGAGAACCTGGACACTATCCACAAAATATAGTGTCTCAGGAGCCCCAGGAGTTCGAACCCAGGTTCGTTCACCTGTCTGGTTCCAAGGGCACTGCTCATGGAACTGGGGCTGCGTCGGGTATACCCGTGTACAGGTGTGTCAGTGTACAACCCCCATGGGGGGGTCGTACATCTACAGTAAGTGATAGGTAGTCTTTTCTCCATCACGATATGGTGCAGGACGAGAGAATAGACTGAGCTGCGTTGGTGACTCTGACACGTCAAGAGAAACTGGCCAAACTGGAGCCAAAAAGCCGAAACCACCCCATAACAAGTGAAACCGGCCAAACTGGGGACCTGTGAAAGCCAGGTGTGGCTGTTCTTCAAGTGCCAAGATTAATGTCACTGTCCCTTGGGAAAAGGCATCTGAAGGAAATAGGAGGAGGTCCTCTGTGTAGTCCTCTTCGTGAGGTTTGATCACGGAGAAGATAGATGCGTAGCAATATGTGGCAAGTTCCCACCAGCTTTTACTGCATTTAACTCTGGTCAACATTTGCTCGTGTGAATGAAACGGTTGTAGGAAATGAATGCTTCATTTAACAGAGTGAGAACATTGCAAGTTCAGTGAAGAGTGGGCAAGAACAGTCACTCCTCTCTTTTTTCCCGCTACTTCCTGGTTATACTGGAATGAATAAGGAAACAAGAGGAACTCTATGGAGACTACTCCTTAGAATTCGAACCGGAGAGACTATGTTTTTGGTTCAATCTTAGTATCTTACCAAACATACATCAATCTGGTCAGGATGGATTGTGCCGAGAGGTTTGAATGCCCCTCCAGTGCTAATGTTCTGGGAACAACCAACTCAGCTTGAACTAGTTGTCTTTGGTATCCTGTTATCACTGTAGAAGTCTCCCTTTGGGAAAACTTCACCCTCATTCTTTTCATTAGATAATGAATGAGGTCTGCTTCCAGTCCTTATTCTCGTCCCTCAAATGAAAAAGAATTAGGCTGGAGTGCGATTTACAGGAACCTACATATATACTAGTATATTTCTCTCGCAACATGCTTCTGGTATCAGTTGCATTGTCCGAGTAGTAGGCGCATATCTGCAAGTTAATTCTTCTGGTATGTGACTAAGTAGGAAAAAAGAGGGGTAAGAAAGGTATGACTAAAAGCGTGGATGTGAGTATGGAAGCAGATTCGTTATATTCGGAAGAGGGTAAGAAAGGTCAGAGTGGAGGTAGTGAAAGTGAGAGTGAAGTGAGCATGAAGTGCGAAAGGCAGTATATATGAGAGAGGTACCCCAATGTGAGAAGTATGAGGAATATGGTAGTAGTGACATATGGGACTTTTTTAGAGAGCATGAGAAGTATTGTGTGGCTAAGTATGGTGATAACAAGAGAGTTTGGGCAAGGTAGTTATTTACCTTCTTGATGGGATTTTTAAGAGTATGAATGGGGTAATGATGAGTGTAGGGAATGTGCCATATGAGAGTGTGAAAGCCAGGATTGTGGAACAGGCAAAGAGGATAAAGAGTAGCTTTAGATATAGTAGAAAGCATGATTTTGAAGAGGCAAGAATGAAAGTTAGTGAGTCGTTGTCAATGTATGTGTGCAGGTTGGAAACATTAGCTAGGAAAAAGTTTGGGGGCGAAGGGATGAGTGTAAGGAGTCAGTGCAAAAGTTGTTGGCGACTGTACCGGAGAGCGTATACGAGTTTGTGAATCGAAAACATAAAGAGAAAATGAGATGGACGAATGAAAGGTTGATGTGGAACAACATTTTAGAAATAGTAGAGGAGTTAGATAGATATATGGAGGAGAGTAGAAGTGCTAGTGTTCGGATTGAAGTAACTGACGGTATACCAGAGTTTAAGAGCTATAGGTAGGCAGTTTTAGAAAGGCCGAGGCGAATGGCAGAGCGAGTGGTTGATAGGAGCATTAGAGCAAGTAATGTAAGTATAGTTAACCCTAAGTGAGATCGGAATGCAAGCGTTGGAAGAGTAGGACCAGTTAATTGTGAATGAGAGCAGCAGTGTTACAGATGTGGAAAGTCAGGGCACAAGAAGAATGAATGTCGGTAGGTGTTAGGAGTGTGCTTCAGGTGTGGGCAAATGGGGCATTTAGTGAGCGAGTGTAAGAAAAATAGGGCTATTAAATGTTACAGGTGTGGACAGGCAGGGCACACAGCTAGTGGATGTCGGGGTACCCGTGTGAATGTGGTTTGCTGCATCTGTGGGAAGAACGAGCATAATGCTAGGATGTGTAGAGAGCCATGAGCATAATGTTTCAAATGTGGAATGGAAGGTCAGGTGGCGAGTGTGTGTAGGCGAAAGAGGATGGGTCAGGCTAGGAATTCGGGAATCTGTGTGTTAAGGGATTCAGTTGGGTGGGTTCTCTAGTTTGCAACAGTATGTTCAGGAGAATGTGATGACCAAGTGGTTGAAAGTGAATAAAGGTGAGCCGAGCATCAGTGAGAAAATGTGTCTGGGAGATTGGCAGTTAGTGTTGGTTGAGTATGGAAGAAAGCAGAAGGTAAGGAAAGGAAATGAAAGGGATAAGTGTGAACTGCATGACATATGTAGGGGTTAATGTTAGGGTAAAAATGGTGGATAAGGTGTGTAATATGGATGACTTTGAGGGAAGGAATGATACTTGTAGTGTGTGGGTTTGAATTGTCACAGTTTCGTGAGATTTCGGCAGGAAGGGAATCAAGTAGTAAGGACGTGGTTGGCAGTATGAATGAGTCTCTTCAGGAGTTTGGCGGTGGTGTAAATGAGGTGAGTGATTTGGTGGCAGAGTTACAAGAGATATTAGGAAAAGAGTTGGAAGGGTTCGATGAGATAGTGAATGGGATTTTGGAGGACAATAGCGAGGGAGATAATGTGAGTCTGGAAAAAAGTGGTTTGGAAGAAGTGAATGACATGCGACTGAGAGTGTATGAAGGGCCTCAAACGAGATCCAAGGGGCCTGCCTCCAAGCATCCTTGGGTGTTGCGAAAGGTAATTTAGTGTAGATGATGTGCGTGTAAGGAGATGTCAAATGTAACAGGGGAGGAAATATGGAGGAGTTATGGTAGTTGCATTTGACAACATTCTCAAGGGTCATTTGTAAGAGAGAGAGAGAGTGGCTGGCTGCTTTGGTTGTTGGCTCGTTAGGTTGTTTGTGTGAATGGATAGTTAACAAGCAAATTGCTCGTTCGGTGAGGGACTGTGGTGTGTGTTGGGTCGGTGGCAAGTCTGGTCTGTATTTTGAGTCAGTCTGTGATCAGAGCCTGTGGTGGAGAGTCAGTTTTTTGGCAGCAGTCTGGAATGTTATCGATGGTCAGTTATTTTGTGTTTTTATAAGTTGCTGTTTGAATTATTATTGTGTGTTTGAAGATTGGTGTGCCTGTGTTGTTGAATTTGTTGTGCTTGTGAGTTTTTGTTGAGTCATATATGAGTTCTTGTAATTGTGAGTTGTTGAGGGTTATTGTTGGTGAGCTGTTGTGATTTCTTGATGGGTGTGTGTATTGGTGTAAGAAACAGAAAGCAACCCGTGTGTCACTCCAGTGCTTTATTACACGTCCAGTCTATACAGGGGTGTGACTGCGAGTTGCAGACACGCAGGCTACATTGGCGCCAATCGCACTGCCCTCTTGGCAACAGACATTACACATGTTCAACCATCCTACATCCCCCCCTGGCATGGCAGAATGGCATAATATTAAATGGAAATAATCAGTGATGGCAAAAAGCAAATATGTATTAAATACTTATCTATACACACCAAAGAAAATATGCATGGAAAAAAGCAATGGTTAATGCACAGGTATCACATCATAAATTGACATGCATGGCAGCAACATGAATATGCATAAAAATATGTCTGCAAAAATTAATTGTAGCCAGTTCGGCTTATCAAAAACAGAAGACAAGAAATCTTGAGGGACAATATAAGACAATTTTACAGTGGCACAAGCATGAGCATGGGTTAACACTCAACATCACCCATGACATACTCGCCCATCCATGAGGGTTGTACTGTCTGCCATTTTGGACGAGATGGAGCGGGGTCCGGGCGTGGGGAAGTGGCTGACGTTTTAGCACTTTCAGGTGCTTCCTGTTTCAGAGTGACACTTGACCACTTCCATCCACCCTAATGAGATACTGTCAATGGCCCTTGGATTCCACTACCAACCCAGATCGGTCCCAGGTTTTGGTTACAGGATCCTGCACTCTTACCCTGCAGCCTACAACAAGGGGTAGAAGCTCCCTGGTCCCAGGAAATGGTTGGGTCTCCTTTTGGGACTCTGCCATTTGTAGTTCCCTCTTCTGGATTATCTCGTCCCAGTGTCTCTCCACCTTGTAATGCTGTCTGGGCATTGGCACTCCATCTCTGAGCTGCCTACCGATGGCAAGCTGTGCTGGGGACTTGTTGAACCCCTTAGGATGGGTGTTGAGGTACTGAAGAATTGCCAGAGATGACTTGTTGCAATCGAGGCTACCTCCTTTGCTTATATTTGACCTGATGATCCTCTTGGCAGTCTTGACTGCTGCTTCAGCCCTTCCATTGGACTGGGGGGTAATGGGCTGACGAAAGGCGTACAGTAACCCCCTATTTTCTGAAGAATGATATGGTCTCTTCGCTAATGAGGTTTGTGCCCCCATCTGTCGAGATTAGCTCTGGTGCTACCCATCTTGTGAAGTACGTCCTCAACACTGATATGATTCTTGATGACGTACCATGTGGAAAGTGTGCGACTTTCAGCCACCCAGTGAGCCTGTCTACATAGGCCATGTACATATGGCCCTCCAACTGTAGCATGTCCACCATTGTTGACTGGAATGGGTATTCGGGTATTCTGGGGGTGTGGTGAGTACTAATGGTTCCAGGTTGTGATGGAGCATGTATATCACAAGAGGTACATCCATCCCTGTGGCTCTGTAGGTCACCTTCCATGCCTGGCCAGTAAACTGATTGCCTAGCCCTGCAGAGCATGGAGTCCATCCCCTGATGTCCTGTGTGAAGGCCTGTAATGACTTGAAGGCGAAGTTCCCCTAGGATGAGCAGACATAGGCATCCTTGCTCATAAGTGTAGACTATCAGGTCTTCTACCGTAGATAACCTGTCCCTAACTGAGTAGCACTGACGTAGGCAGGCCAACTCCTGTGCCTTTTGTGGGTGACAGTCATTTGCTGCCACTTTAGCCACCAACAACTGGTATACAGGGTCTTTAGAGGCTGCTACTTTGACCCTCTCCTCGTCAAGTATGAGGCATTCTTGCTCAAGGGCAGTGGCTGAAGCAGCAACAAGGGCACCAGTCATATCCTCTTCAAGTTCAGAGTCCTTGTCATCTGGTTCGCAACGGAAAGCAGGGAAACGTGATAAGTCAGCAGCGCAATTCCTCTTCCCTGGTAGGTATCTTGCCTGGAACCTGTATTGCAGGGTTTCCTCCTTGAGACAGTAGAGTCTTGAGTTCAGTATATCCTTCAGCTCTTCATCACCCAGGAGCTTGACCAGCGAGCGGTAGTCAGTCATGATCAGTAAGTTGGGGCAGCCCAACAGGAGTAGCCTGGCCTTCTTGAGACACCACTTGACAGCTAAGGCCTCTCCCTCAACAGCAGTATACCCAGCTTCAGCTTGTGACAAGTGACAGTTCCCACATAGGGCAATATGCCACCCACCCTTGCAGCAGAATGGGACTTCAGCTGAGGTACAAGCACAGTACTGCTGCAGGATAACAAACCCGATCCCATCTCTGCTCCAATCTGTTAGGGCTGCCGTAGGTCGGGTCTTGTCATAGTATACCAGCCCATCCTTGACCAGCTTGCATATGGCCTCCTGTGCTTGGTGGAATCTCTCTTGTAGGCTGTTATCCCAGTAGACATTCTTGCTTGCATACTTCTTCAGGAGGTCTCTGAAGGGTTCCATTAGCTGGGTAGTGGCAAGGAAGGGTGCCAACTGGTTGACAAAGCTAAACCATGACCTAATGTCAGTGACAGAGGGGTTGTCAGGCATAGGGAATCTCCGTATGGCAGCTAAACTCTCCTCTGTGGGACTATAGGAATCCCATCCCAGCTGGAATCCAACAAAGCTCACTTCTCTTGGCAGTAGCAGAATTTCTCTGGCCTGAGGGTTATTCACTTTTTGGCACGTGTCCAAGAAATTATATGTGTGATAGAAGGCCTCTTCGACGCTGTTTTCATATAGAAGAGTATCACCCACACACTTGTGTTTTTGGGGAACGTCCTTGATTGTGTCATCAAACCTCTTGGTGTAGGCATCTGAAGCTGAACAGTGTCCCAAGGGTGTTCTGTACCAATAACGCCCCCAGGGAGTGATAAAGGTTGTGAGTTTGCGGCTTTCTTCATCTAACTCCACCTGGTGGAAGCCCCAATGCGCATTCTTAAAGGAATGTAAAGGTACCCCTGAGATCATGTTGAAAGGAGCAGGGGTGTGATGCATCTCTCTCCTGCAGGAGGCATAGAGGCGTTGAAAGTCCACAGTGCGGTGGGGCTGACCTGACTTCTTGGCAACAATGACCATCCTCGCACACCATTCTGTTGCTTCACCAGTCGGTACCTCCTCAATGATGCCTTTCTTGATGTCCTGGTCCAACTGCATCTTCACTTCTGATTCCCAATGCTTTGGCACTGATGCTAGGGTGTGGCATGCATAGGGGGTTGCCCCTGGTAGTAGATGAATATGGTGCCGCTTGCCCTCCATGACAGGGAGGGACTCCCTTTCTGTACTGAATGTCAACGAAAAATGTTGCAAGAGCCACTGCTCCAACTTTGGGAGATGTTCTCCTCCACTGGTGGGAAGGGCATGGATGAGGGCTTAGTCAAGGACTGCTCAATGGGGGCGGGTACCTCATGCTCCAGTGCGAGGCTTGCTGACACTGGTAAGTGGTAGGGAAAGGACTGGGGCACAAGGCCAAGGTCCTTACAAGCAGCCAATGAAAGAAAGAATGACCTTGCAGACTTGATGAAGTACACTTCTTGGATGGTTGTCCTGTTTCCATATTGAATGCAGAGGGGGTCAGTTTCCAAACACTCCAATCTAATGTTGGCAACATCACGTAGGGCCCCACAGCATCGTGAAAGGGCAGGCCTTTCAATGAGGGTCGACAGCAGGGTGGAGCCTGCAACACACACTTGGGCCCCAGTGTCTACCACAGCCTGTACAGGGCTGTGACCCTTAGGCCTAGGGCTATGCACTGATGAGGACACTACCACTTGTATAGTAGGCTGCATACTGGGTTGTAGTACCCCAGCAGTGACTGCCCGCAGTGTTCCTGATGAAGTGGCTAATTTTTTGGCAGCCATGACAAACACTATTTCTTGCTGGGCACAACACCTTTCTGGGCTCATGCTGCACTCCACAGTTCCCACACATACGGTCATTACTGTTCATCGCTGCACACTCGGGGGGCTGGGGTCTGTCTCCACATTGACTGCATGTGGTTCTAGATGCCATGTGTTGTGCTAGAGCATGGATACATCTTTGCAGGCTGCTTCGTATGTTGCACACACTGCCCTTACAGCATCTACTACAAACAGAATCACATGACCTATTGAGGTCTCTTTTCAATATCTCATCCCTTAGACCTACCATAAACTTTCTAATAAGCATATTTTCAGACAAATCACAATGACAGCTAGTGCACTGGAAGCCACAGTCATGGCCTTTTGAGAGCACTTTGCAAAATATCTGCTAATGGACTCCTCATGCCCTTGTATATGCCCTAAAAACTCAGCCCATTGCACCCCTGGTTCAATGCACGCAGAACCATGGCCCTTATAGCATCCAAAGCCCCTTCTGGAGACAAGTTAGCCCACTGTAAATCACTATACCTGGCATCCAGCGTACATTGCAACTCTAGGATGCAAAGAAGCCTATGTGTTGAACTGCATCTGCTGGTTGAAGCTTATGTAGCCTAAGCCAATGTATCATGGACCGTTTCCAAGTCCTGTAGGAGGCTGATGACATTTCCAAAGCACACTTCTCTGGTAGTGTGGGGACAGGGCCCTGGGGCCACTCTGTAGATGCAAGCCACTCGCCATTGTAGCCAAACGGTCGTTAAGGGGTTGCAATGCATCTCGACCCTTGGGAACTACATGTTGAAGAGCTGGTGATCTTGACGCCACTCTGACGGGAGTACTGTATGTGGGCACCCCTGGAGAATCGTCGTGCCCTCCTTGCCGTGAAAGACGGTCTCCCTGGGGTAGACATGATTATTCTTTATGTCTCTTACTTACTGCGCCATGGAAGAAACAGAAGGAAACCCCTGTGTAACTCCAGTGCTTTATTACACCTCCAGTCTATACGGAGGTGTGACTGCAAGTGAGTTGCAGACGCGCGGCGGCGCGGGCTCTTGGCAACAGACACTACACATGTTTACCCATCCTACAATTGGCTTATCATATTGTTGTTTTTTTGTATTGTTAGTGATTGTTTGTGCAGTGGTCTTTAGTTGTGGTTGTTGTCCTTGTTTGGTTGTTTGTGTATTGTGTTACAATGGCCGTATCCAGAGGACAGTGCAGCTCCTCGCCCTGAGTGTGTCAAGTAGTTGGTAAGTACATGTGTTTTGAGAGTTTTTGTTTTTTAGTTTGTGATCCATCCACAATCAGGCACGGTTTATTGTTTGCCAGTGGGTCTAGCCTTTTTCTAAAAAAGTACGGCTGCAAGGCAGCCATTTCCACAGTTATTGGTGGTGGCCCTAGCCTCTTACTAAAAATAAGATTGCAAGGCGGCAACTGTCCTTATAGTCGTCTTTTACAACACGCAGGACCTACGCACTACAGTGGTAATATTCTTACACCCCTACCACCAAGGTATATAGAATGGTCAGGTAGAGTCATTTGTGGGGGTTGCGGCTTATCCCCCCAAGAGCTGCATCACCTGGAGGCCAGGTCAGGGCGAGAAGTCACTCAGCTACCGTTTCATTCAAATGTATATCACAGGTCACTTCAGTCATCTCTGTATTGATTTAGTTTTACATTCTTCGAATACAACCATAGTTTTGATTTTTTATATAATCTAAATTATTATTTAAATAATGCCAAACAACTGCGCCGTGTTTGGTTGTTATTCAAATAGTACAAAAAAAAAAAGAGGAGGTATCCTTTTTCCGATTCCCTCGTGATGAGGAAACAAGACGGAAATGGGTTCATCGTTGTAATAGAAAGGACTACTTTAACCCTACTGCTCATCGCATATGCAGTAAACATTTTGAAGAAAATGCATATAAAAGAGACCTGCAGCAGGAACTTCTTGGATCGCGAGCCCCAGCAATGAAACTCAGACGTATGAATGTGAGGAAAGCAGTGCAACTTCTTTCGGAAACAACATCTAAAGCTTTAGATTTTTATGGAAGTCAGGGACTTTTGACGAGCATGTCCTGGGAAAGTACAAGGGTCTTTATAAAGCTTGCCGACTCCTGGTTTGTTGTGTTCAATTCAAGGGTACCTTATGACAAAAAAAAAAATCTATAAATACTTATGGGATGCAACTGACGGAACAGAATAAAATCCTTGACAATATGAAGTGTACTGCTGAAACAATACGAGTTTGCAAAAGTAATAAGATCTATCAGTTCCAAAAGGGACTTATTGTGTCATGCAAATCCTTGCCAAGGTTGCATATGTATAAAAGTAAATATGATGTATCATACATAATGACTTAACCAAGATGGACTGGAAAACATGTTTGGCTGTCTTAGACAAATGGGTGCAACTTATGATCATCTTACGCCAGATGAAGTCAAACACAGAATAAGGTCATATTTACTTGGCAAAATAAACTCTATAACTGGAAAAAATTGTAACTCGATGAAGGAGTGCGATTCTTCAAATATGTCGGAAGGAATGTTCAGTCAAGAGAAAAGTTGTGAAAATAATGATTCAAATGAAACCGATCTTGAAAGAGAGCTTATGATTTCTGCAATGGTGTTTGCCTCTTCTGAAAATGAGAAGATCCCAGAAGAAGATTCAGAAAACTTTGAAAATGAATTTCATGAAATAACTTTAGAGAATGTTGCAGACGAAGAGGGCCTTCGATATGTTGGAGGTTATGTGGCATCTAAATTTCCAGATTATCAGTTCTTAGGATGTAAACTTAAAATAGTGAAAGGTACCTGGATTAGTGCAGTAGAGTGACATGATGATAAATTAACGGAACCAAGTGCTGAGTTATTTGAAAAATTAAAGGTAACGGAAAAAATGTTTCAAACATACAATGGACAAAATACACTGAGACCAGGCAATGGAGTATTATGCGACTTGGCACGCCATATTGAAAATTGTGTATCCTTGCCTTTTAAAGTAATATTGTTTTTTGTCAGATGTCGGATGTTTTTTAGGATGAGAGCTCTGAATGCCCAAATTTTATCAAGTAGGCAAAAAAAGAAAAAGATGCATAAATTACCTAAATAATGCCATGAAAACTTAATTTTTTTTTTTTCACTTTTACTAAGTATTTTTCACTTCCATTATGAAGCCAGATACTGTTATGTGTTATCAATGTCGATCTGTGTTAGTTTATTAAATAATGTACTGTAAAATTATGCATAAGCCTTTGTAAATAAATGCCAGGTCAAATGCTAATTGAATATTTTTTTAAGTCCTGTCAAGCATATTAATTTAAGGTTTCTATTATATATTAGAGAGCCAAACATTATCAATCCACGATTTTGTATGTGTAGTACAGTGACCTATATGAATTCAAAAGAACACCAAACGTATACAAGATAACAGAGTGAAAAGGACATCTTACAGGCCTAATCTCTTCGACCCAAGGTAGTACTTGCCTTGACCGCTCCCACCCGGGCCTCCAGGCCTGTCACGGAAATACCCCACAACTACCCCCGCGACCAAAGTGACTGTACCTCTCTCCCTTATTCTATATAGTACCTTGCCTACCACAGGATCACTTTAACACCTGCCCTGTGACTTGTCCCTAAGTTGTCCTTTCTCGTGAATGATTCAGATTTGAATTGGCATGTCGGAACGCGCTCTCCACCCTTCTCCAGTGGCCAAGGGAGACGTCACTGAACTTATCCTTCATATGTAGAAACTTCAGGATAATATTTAATCCTGATTTCATCTTCTTTTCACATAATTTTGAATTTGGTGTTTTCTTTGTATTGTTATTGTTTAGCCTTGCAAGAAGATTGCGTCAAGTAAGTGAACGACTATTTGTTATATATCTGTAATATACCTGTCGCTGGTATTTCGTTTTCATTGTCATTTTAATGTAGTCTAAGTGACTAAACGGTAGTTTTTGTTAAAATAGTGAATTATAGAGTATTACTCTCGTAAAAGCATAAATTCCGTAACATAACATCAAGAAGAAGAGAAGAATAAGCGTAGAACTGTTGTTGACGAAACGCTGCGACATAATCATATCGGCGTTTTGAAGTCTCCCACTTCTCTTCTAGGTGAATTTCACCATGAAATTTAATTGACAGTCGACGAATATGCAGTCTTACTCTTCCGGTTCGTATATTTTCCTATATATTTCACGAAATTTATGAATAAATAACCCAAATATACTTGTTTACATTACCGCCTGGATCGTCCCGGGTAGGTAGAAGTTTGTTTACATTGTTTAGGCAGTTGTTTACTTTAATTATTTCCGTTATTTTGTATTACCGACATGTAATTTTGTAATATGGTTATCGCTTAGGCTTTATTTGTTTTGGCATTTCAAGAGAATAAATAGTTTTTTGAGTCGTGGTTTAAGGTATGTTCGGCAGGCCAGGCTAGCCTATCCCACGATAGTTTTAGGGTAAACAACCGAGTGGACTGGCCAACTCACCGACTACCGCGGTTTTAGCCACCCTCCGGAAAAGTACTTTAACACGTCCTGACGCCGGAGATGGTCATCAGTCATGAGTTGTTGGTGGTGATAACTGGAACTCAAGACCTCTACTCTCCTTTCGAAGTAAGTATTTTCTCCAAAGTCAGAAATTAAGGCCACTCCCGGGCCGCGCGACGCCCAAATCCATCTGCCACGGTAACTAGTCCCTACGACCCCGACCTCTCACGACCTAAACCTTCGAAACATGGCGCGAACATTAAAAAAAGGCAATATGTCTCCTATAACACCCCGCCCAGCCCCCATGGCTTACGCTACTGTCATTCCCGTTACGATACCTCTTTTTATGAACAGATGCCGATGTATGCGTATTCCGTAATTATTTACCTACAGTTTTGCAAACCAATTTCCAATTTCCCAGGCCGCACGCCATTCAAACAAACATGGCGGCTCCTCCGCGCAGCGAATTTTCAAAACTGTATCCCCTAACAACCTCACCAAGCCCCCATTGCCTTTGCTTCTGCGAATTCGTCGTATGCTTTGTTTATATTGTGTTTTCTACTAATGGTTTGGTTTGACTTGAAAATGAAAACTGTAAGTACACTGTTTTCATTTTCATTACTTAATTATGAATCAACATGGAGCTATCGCCGTAGAGACGGCGATTTCCGCTCTTTTCATGAATTGAACCCTTGAATTATGTCTCGGGCCGAGGAGCGGGCGCAACTCGCGCCGAGTCATGTTTTGGGCGAAAGTGTGTAATTGAAAGATGTAAGTACTCTTTTTCATTATATTTTTGCCCTGTGCGTTCGTTGCCGAGAGCTTGATTGCGCTCGGCAAGAGCCTCTTATTTTGTATGAATAGAATGCAATGAAAGTGGATTCGCAATGCAGTTTTCTTTTCATTTTCATTTATTAATTGCATCAAATTTAATTTTGGATCAATTTCCGCTCTTACCCGGGAATTAATCCTTACGATTTATTGCTGTGAAAGTGAAAATAGCAAGTGCAGTATTGTTCATTTTCATATATTTATGATAGCATCATATTATTATGATCAAGTTTCCGCTCTTACCGGGAATTGATTTTTCCCCTCTTTAAGTTCTATGAAGTGAATCGCAAGTGCAGTATTCTGTTTCATTTTCATATTACTTTTCACTGCTGTGCGGGGGTAGGGGAAGCGAAGGTCCTGCCAGGAAGTCGTCGGAAAGCTCTCCCGCGACTCCTTGGTATCCGATTCTTCGTCTTCTTTCCTGCCCCCCCGCTCAGCTTCCTCGTATTTGTTTTTGGGGTCTTCCTTCCGTTCGGGTGGGGCATGTCTCCCCCCCGTGCGTGAGGGAACCCCTCTTACTAATCTGTCTGTGCTACCGCAGGTGCTACAGCCGTGGGAGACGACCTTGGACAGGTATGGACCACTGCGGCTGCAGGGCGTGCCTAGCATCCACGATCCGCTGCAGAGTCTAGCGAGGTCTGGGGCGGTGACCTTGGAGTTGGTCTCCACTACAACCTTTCACGGCCGGCTTTATGCCTGCCTTCCCCCCGCTGCGGTCTACACTCCCCATGCTGTGTCGGTGACGCTGTCTGCCGCTTCTAGGGCCGGTCGCCGCCGTACCGAGGAGGGGTATGCCGTCGCCGCCTGTGTTTTCTTCGTGTTGCCTGCCCCAGACTTCCGCTGTTCCAGCAGCTCGCCCCTGGACCGGCCGCCAGTACCACGCTGGCTGCCGATGATTCTACGAGGCGATGGCTGGGCCTGCCGTACCTGTCGCTGATGTGGTTCCCGCTACTGGCTTGGCTGTCCCTTCTGTGTTTACCGCTGCCGCTGTTCCTGCCGCTCCTGAGCTGGTTGCTGTTCCTGTCGCTCCTTTGTTCCTGCGCCTGTCCATGCTGGTCCTGCCCATGGTGTGTCTTCCCCAGTCCCAGGTCCTTCCGGACAGGTGCAGTCGGGCCGTGTTGCTTCGGCAATAGGCCCGACTCCGGCCTGGATGGAGGACCTGACGACTGTCCTGCGTGAGCTGACGAAGAAGAGGAAGGTGTCATCTTCGTCTTCGTCTGTTGCCTCTTCCCCTTCGACTTCTAAGGCCCATAAGCCGAAGAAGAAGAAGGCTGCCTCCCTACCCTAAGAAGTCTCCTTCGGGAACTTCTAAGGGCCCGTCCCACCTCGGTGGGACGGGGGGTCCTTCTGCTGGTCCTCCTGCTCCTTCGGGAGCGGGGCCCGTCTCCCCTTCCGTAAGGAAGAGATAGACGGGGACCAGAGGAGTATCGGTTAGCTCTGGTACTTCCTCGCCTGGTGCTAGCGGCGATGCCGCTACGCCAGGTTCCGGCTCGGTCTCGTTCGCGGGAGATCCCGAGTGTACGCTCTCCCTCGGGAGACCGTGCAGCCAAAGTTTCGGCGCCAGAGTTCGCTCGGCACCAAGACCACGGCACGGAGCAGAAGGCTGGCGAGAACCGCTCAGGTGACTCTCGCCAGGCCAGCGGCCGCTCTCGCAGCGACCAGCTGGTACCCGGGTTTTGTTATTCCCCCTAAGAAGACTCCTTCGGGAACTTCGAAGGGCTCGTCACATTCCGGTGTGACGGGGGGGTTCTTCCTGCTGGTCCTCCTGTTCCTTCTTGGACAACGGGGACCCCATGTCTCCCCTTCTGAGAAGAAGAAGAAGACGGGGACCAAGGGTGTGCTGGCTAACCGCTGGTACACCCTCGCCTGGTCTTGGCAGCTCTGCTGCTAAGCCAGGTACCGGCTCGGTTTCTCGTCCGCCGAGAAAGTTCCAGGTGTACGATCTCCTTCGGGTGACCGTGCAGCCAAAGTTAAGACGCCTGAGTTCGCTCAGCGTCATGACCGAGGCACGGAGCAGAAGGACTGTCGAGAGCCGCTTCAGGTGACTCTCGCAGGCCAGCGGCCGCTCTCGCAGCGACCCAGCCGGTACCTCGGGTGGACGTGACGGTCTCTGACCGGCCACGGGTTGAGGGCTGGGAAGAGGTCCCCCAGGTCCCCTCGACCGACGGTACCCAGCCTCGGCTGGTACCAGCGGTTTGACGTGCCGCGAGGACGCTCAACCGGTCTTCACGGAGGGAAAAGCGAGCTTGCATGCAGGTCACCTGACCGCCGCTCCCACAGGGACCGGGCGGATACGGTGACCAGCAGCAGCTCGTCTGACGCACGGGACCGGGGTCGACGTGCTCAGTCGAGCCGCTCGCCACAGGTGAGCGGCACGGCCAGGCCTGCAGATCGATCCCCACCGCGGGTTGGTGATCGCGGCTGCCAAGCCCACCCACCGTAACGCTGGTCCTGCCAGCGAGCGGGGGGGGGAGCGGTTCAGGTCTGTGTCTCCACTACCCTCAACTTCCTCGGGCTACACCGGGAAGAGCGAGGTAGCTAGGAGTGATCGTGAGAGGGGTGCGAGCCTCACGATCCGTCACGACGCCGCACGTGCCACGTATGGTCTTAGGACCAACCAGGACGTAACGCGCAAGTGATTGGAGGTGACCGTCAGGGGGAGAGGGGGGTAGCGTCAGTTCTTGTCTCTCCGATACCTTCAACTTCCTCGGCATACGCCAGGAAGAGCGAGGTATATAGGAGTGATCGTGAGAGATGCGCCGCTCACGATCCCGTCACGAGCCGCACGTGCCAGGTTGGTCTTAGGACAACCAGGACGTACGCGCAAGTGATTGGAGGCAACCGTCAGGGATCTGTTGCTGGTCCTTCTTCTGAAGGAGGAGGGTCCTGGGAGCTGCTCTTGTTGGAGGGACTGGACGGTCCTACTCCTCAAGACGCTGTAACTTCCGAGATTCAGAGTAACTTTACCCAGGTTATTGCACTGATTCGTCAGCACAACGGACCGGGGGGAAGGATCGCCTCTCCCACCAGCAGAGCCCATGTCTCTGCTCGAGTCGTTTTGGGGCCCGAGAGGGAACCCAAACCGACGGTGGGGGTATGCCGCGATCGCAGCTTGCCGATTCTGTCTTGAACCAGAGTCTCTCGTCTCCGGACAAGAAGGCTCTCTCAGTCTGGCCGGTCGATCAAGCTACTTCCACCTCCTCTACTGCGACAGCGGCGTTTCTACGTGTCTTCGGACACCGTATTTAAATACTCCTTGGTCCTCCTGAGAGGTTTCGACCTCGACGAGGACTGGAATGAGTCGGAGGACGGTATCGGCTCTCTCCTGTCAGGTGTCGATCAGCCCCACCCAGACGACGTTCACAGTGGCGGCAGACCCTTACCTACAGTGAGAGTTCGTAACCCTCCTCGGGGAAAACGTTTTCTCCTGACGATACGTTTCCCAGACTCTGAGAGGCCATCGCCGCAAGGCGATGGCTGCTCCTACTCTTCTCCAACTGCTAGTTCCACTGGGAAGGCGAGCGAGTATCCAATTCCTCCCCCATTCCCTCTCTCCTTACGGCTACGAGGGAAAGGGGAAGGATCCTACAGAGATTTCTCTGTAGGATCCCACGTTGGGGACTGCGCTACCAGGGGGGACCTTCGGGTCCTACCTGACGTAAGCCCCGGTCGTTGAGGAGGGATCCTGCCCCATTCTCGATTTCTACGGGAATCGAGAGGACCACCAGCCGATATCGTTTGACGAATTCGGTTGGGGGTTTCGCAGACTGCTAGAATTCTACGGAATTTCTAGCGCATTCAGAGTGTTAGAGTTTTTCTTACGATCTCCAAACACTTAGGCGAGACCACGGTCCAAAGTGAGCGAGACGAGAATCCCGATATGTTACACGATAATCGGGAACCTCGCCTATGCTCGAATTCCTGGAATTTCTAGCATTAGGAAGAAGACTGCTGCTGAAAGAAGACTATCTCACAGTAGGCGACCAACCTGGAATAGAGAAGAACGGACGGGAATATCCAGTTTGGCTGGAACTATCGTCTTAGTATTCTGTTCACCATTGAAGCTTTCCTTCGAGGAAGACTTCTCCTTCACTCTCTTGAATAGAGAACGAAGGTTGGTGGTCGATCTCCAATCCTTATTTTGTTTTCTGAAGGAAAGAATTTAGGATGGAGATTGTTGTTCAGAATCCTACAAATAATACTACGTATATTACTCTACCTCGCGACATGATTCTGCTAAGCAGTTGAATGGTCCGAGGGGTAGGCGCATATCCTGTTATTCTACGATTGCGACTTAGACGAAAAGTATTCTAATTGAACTGCAACCCGGGCTTGCCTGCAACCTCCCAGGAGTTTCCAGTTTCAATTTATATACTTATGGTGTTGTCACAACAACACCATTTAAGCTTTTATATTTACCGAAATTCGTTTCGCTTAAATATAATTGCTCGAGCATATCTTTTTATGCTCGGTGGTTCTAGCCGAACGCATTCCTTCGTGGAAAGGATTCCACCCTTGGCAAACTCAGGATGACGACGTCAGCGACAGCTACTGCGTATTGAATTGCCCGAGGCATTTCAGTATCAGCTGCCGCTTTGAGATAGACGGTTGTTTATGTCTTTCTCACCTGCTTTGATTGAATAACAACCGTATCTCTGCCCAACAATCAGACTTAAGTCTCTGATTAACGGGGATTCTCGCATACATGAATGACCATCTACTGCTGAGAAACGCTAGTATTCATCGTCTTCTGTATTGCGAGAATTTTAAACAGAGATATCTATTCGACTCTCATCTTTCTGTTTACCGCACGGTAACAGAATTCTGTAATAGTCTCTTGCTGCATCGTATCCCGATAATGCGAATGATTTTTGCGGAATCTGAGTTTGTCCTCAAAATATCTTGTATTCGGAGGTGTACAATTGTTCATTGTTCACCCCGGATTTAGCAGATGTATTGAAAGACATCGCCTACTCCCACACCTGCCAGCTCTACTTCCAAACGTTCAGCCCATGAGAAGCAGTTCTTCAAGCGGCGCTCCCCTGTGTTTCATTACTGAAGAACGCCCCGCTTTCATTGCACAACGGACAGCAATGAAATGGCGGTTAGCGTTTTCAGGTCATTTGTAAGCACAGGTTTAGAAATCTTGAGATTCCTTCTCTCGATTCAGCCTCCGGAAGACGTAGGTTGCATTCATTGCCTACCTTCGTCTTCAACGTCACATAGTGTTGTTTCTCCTTAAGCTGAGATTCAACGTCTATGAGATTTTCTTGCCATCAGGACCTCGGTCTCTTTTGAAGGCAATTGACTTTCGCCTTTTGAGCTTATGCATTAAGAGAATCATCGCCGCGCCGTCCGGCATCGGTGACTAACAAATATTTTATTTGTTTGGTCTCTCAGCATAACTCTTTAAAGAGCGAAGGTCACGTGACTTACCCGGATGCTTGGACAACTTGCCTCTACTGATTCCGAACCAGTTAGTCGGCAGCTGTCAGAGCGCCCGAGTCAGTTACGAACTATGCTGTGGACTTAGTTCGGTTGTTCCAGAGCAATCATTACTTCTTTCGTCTTAATAGCTTGTCAGTATGAGTACTGTACATACAAAGTCGAGAAGAGGGATAGGTCATACTACTATTCCCTTCTTTCGTCTTAGTAACTGCATGACTTCTCTTGAGAAGTCAAGCACAAAGGGATGGGGAGTTTGTGACGCTCGATTCGTACCGATCTTCGTAGCGAAGACTCAGAACCCTTCGGTAACTGACGATTGGTTCGAGTCCTTCACAATACCCTCCCTAAGGGACGTCACCGCCTCGATACGAAGGCTATGCTGCTTTGTCCTGTGAAGGTGCGACGGAGCTGTCTGAAGAAACTCGACACCCAGGATGAGTGTGACGCCTCTTCATCATTCTCTTGCGTTCCGCAAGAACTTCTCCGTGGCGCAGGTAATGAAGGCAGGCGCCTGGTCCAACCGGACCGCATGCACCTCCTTCTACCTTCAGGATATTGCCCACAGTTCCTTGGATCTTTTTCCTTGGGAACCGTGGTGGTTGCTCAACACGTTGTGTAGTTAACCCAGACCCTCGCAGGCTGAACAGCATCGAGTCCTGGTGTGACCGTAAGAATGGATGAGGAATGAGAGTGTGACTGGCTCCTCTTCCCATCTTTTTCTTCCCTCTACCTTTGGGTAGAGGGACACGGTCGTCACCCTGCTGGGTAAGGACGAGATGCAGGTGAGCTACTCAATAGAGCACCATCCTATCCCTTTCAGTAGGGATAGGAGTAAATATCCACCACTTCCTCCAACAAGGGGGAGGAAGTGGATGCCAAATTGAGACAAACCCATCATTTTATGATTGTCTCTTGCAAACAGGAACAAGTTCTTGCTTGCTGGTACGAAGAGATACGCTTGCCTCTCTCTTAGTACTTGGCCCAGAGGTCTGACCATTGATCCTGCGGTGCACACCCCGATCAATCGGACAGAGGTTTGGATCCCTCCCTTGCTCTTACGACCAGGGAGGCACTCCAGGGTTGGACGAACACCAGTCTGTTCACCAAAAAGACTCAGATTCCTCCCACCAAGAAGTGAGTCTTCCTATTGTTAAAGGACCGAGGGTTTGTATTACGTATCGGAACAAATGACAATTTGTCGAAAATTGCATTTTCATACATTCAACTTACCTGTCAGATATATACATAGCTATAGACTCCGTCGTTCCCGACAGAATTTCAAATTTCGCGGCACTCGCTACAGGTAGGTCAGGTGATCTACCGCCCTGCTCTGGGTGGCAGGGCTAGGAACTATTCCCGTTTTCTAATCATAATCTCTCTGTCGCCGGCTGTATCAACATTGTTGTTACTTCCTCCTGACTAGAATTCGTTTTTCGCAAAGCTTTTGATCATCTCTCGCTGATATTTGGTGACGTACTTGGATCGTTGTTTGGCATTCGCTATCGTGGACTGTTTTTTGGACTTGGTTTTTGGAATTTGTGAATATGTCTGATTCTAGTGTTAGTTTCAGAGTGTGTGTGAATGAGGGCTGTAAGGTGAGGATTCCGAAAGCTTCGGTAGATCCTCACACTAGTTGTAGGGGGTGTAGAATGGTTGAATGTTCGATTGAGAATACGTGTAATGAGTGTGAGAATCTGAGTGCACAAGAGTGGAAGAATCTAACTTCTTACTTGAAGAAGTTTAGAGAGAGATAGAGAGAGGAAGGCGGCTTATAAAACCCGCGAGAATGTCTGCCTCTCATGATTTACTGTCTAGCTCTGTAGCTTCTTCCTATGATGATAATAACCATTCTGTTTCAGCCCGTTCACAACTTGCTAATCCCTCTAGTTCTGCTTCGGAAATAGCAGAACTTAGAGATTTCCCTTCAGAAAATGCAGGAAAAAGTCGCAGCATTGGAAGGTAAGGGAAAGTGAATGTGGCAGTGATATTAGTGTCCCCAGTGTAGTGGAGGGGGCGTCTGGTCGTCTCTGCGACGCTCCCAGGCCTAGACCTCTTCCAAGCTCCCTGGCCCGGAGGAGAAGGAAAGTCGAAAGCCGTACGGGGGTTGTGGAGAATCCCCAACGATCAGGCGTCCCTTCGGCAGAATCGATCGTATCGACTGCCAAGACCGCTATAGGAAAAGCATCCTTCGAGAGTGCTTTTCGTCGTCGAGTTCGCCTTCCGCCGAGAAGAGGATTGGAAGGAGTCGAATCTTTCCCGTCCTTTGAAGAGGAGTAAGAAAAGAGCATGAGCTCAATACGAGTCCCGAGCGCTTCTCAGAAGGAGGAGCGCCTTCGGTAATAAAGAGGGCGAGAATACAGTCAGACTCGGGTCTGGAAGAGATCCTAGAGCGCCTTCCAGATCTCCCTCTCCTAATGCGGAAGATTCCTCAACCAAGAAAATTTTGAAGAATATGCAAGAGCAATTAGCCTTGTTAGTAGGAAACTCGTTTATAAGGAGCCTACTCGTAAGAAGGATGATAGGCTTCCTATTAAAAGATCTAATACCTATCTCCTGCCAGGCGCGACGCATCCTTCAGGGGAGTTGTCGCACAGCGGCCATCTCTGGGGGGGGCTGGGGGGGGCGGTGCGCTAACAGGAGAGAGGTAAGAAAGGAAGCTACTCCTGTCAAGAGTAGGGCGCCAACCAGAAGCCAGACTCCGAGTAGGCGCAACGAGCCAGTACAAGATTCAAGATCTTCAATCAAGCGCCAAGAGTTAGCTGAAGAGGAAAATCCGGTGTAGGAGTAGAGCACTTGTGAGACGGAAAGCGCCTACTAAACATCAGACGCATGCTAAGGATCAGGAGTATTCGGAACGACGTACTCCTACAAGACACCAGGAGTCGTCGGGCCTAGATACTCCTCCCAGGCGCCAGGAGTATTCTGAACTAAATACTCCTCCCAGGCGCCAGGAGTATTCGGAAGCGTATACTCCTCACAGGCGCCAGGAGTACTCTGCACTTAATACTCCTCCCAGGCGCCAGGAGTATTCGGAACTTAATACTCTACCACACGCCAGAGTATTCTGAACAAAATGCGCCTACTAAAAGCCAGGAGTATTCGAGGCGCTTTGCGCCTGCCAGGCGCCAGGAGTATTCCAGGCGCGTTACTCCTCCCAGGCGCCAGGAGTATTCCGAAGCTTATACTCCTCCCAGGCGCCAGGAGTATTCGGAACTTAATACTCCTACCACGCGCCAGGAGTATTCTGAACAAAATGCGCCTGATAAAAGCCAGAGTATTCGAGGCGCTCTGCTGCGCCTGCCAGGCGCCAGGAGTACTCGGAACTTAATACTCCTACAACAAAGCGCCAGGAGGATTCTAAACAAAATGCGCCTACTGAAAGCCAGGAGTATTCGAGGCGCTTTGCGCCTGCCAGGCGCCAGGAGTATTCCAAGCACGTTACTCCTCCCAGGCGAGATACTCCTACTGTACACCAGGCGCATTCCTCGTATGAAGAGCCTGACACTCGTAAGAGAGTAAGAGAAGAGTCAGTAGAAAGAAGAGAGCCTTCTCCTTCCGAGCCTATCAACCCAGAAGATGCCTCGGAGGACGAAATGAAGGAAGGATCTTTTAATTAATTACAAAGTTCTTCGTCCCTTCTGTTGGAGGAAATATGGAGACTCTTTGACGCCAGCTGCTCCCCTTCGCCACGCTCGCAGTTTCAAGCACGAAAAAACACTCAAGTCTTCCTCTTCCTTAAATGAAGCCTGCCATTTCTATGAGGAGAGCTCTACAATCTCTTGGAACTCCTGGTCAGAAGAAGAAGGAGTTAGGAAGGACGGTCTTTTGTATGCCTCCCGCTAAACTTACAGCGGAGAGGAGAGGAATTTGGTACGAAACGGAGAGGATATGGGATTATCTCTGTCCGTTTCAGCTGAGTCGACTTCTCTCGGTTTGGTGGATTCGTCGAGAAGGCACGCCTTGAATGCAGCGAAGGTTACATGGGGGCTTTCGGAAACGGACCACCTCATCAAGGGACTTTCATACTTTAGAAGTTTTTAACTTCTTAGATTGGTCCCTTGGGGTTCTGGCCAAGAAATCTCAAGAAAATGAACAACTCGACCCAGAAACCTGAATTGCATCCTCGCCTGCATTGATAAGCTGTTCAGGATGGATCGGCTGAGGTATGCTCTCTATATGGTGCAGGAGTTTTAAAGAAAAGGGCGTGCACAGTGCTTTCCTCACGAAGGCCGTCTCTCATTCACAGAGAGCCGCCTTATTGTTTGCGCCTCTCTCTGAAAACCTTTTTCCCTCGCAGTTGGTGAAGGCATCGCGCATTCTCTGACGGAAAAGGCCACCCAGGATCTCCTTAGACAATCCTCAAGGAAGAATAGGCTGTGGCTAGTGAGGAAAGAAAGTGGCTCGCCCAGCTCAGAAACAGCCCTTTCGAGGAGGGGTCTTCCAACTAGACCGACTCGCCAGAAGGAAGTCAACCGATAAGAGGGCAGGTCTTCCTTCCGTTCCTTTAAGAAAGGGAAGTGAAAATTCGTCCTCCAGACACCCCGTAGGAGCCAGGCTACATTATTTTGCGAAAGCCTGGGAAGACATAGGAGCCAACACTTGGACGATGTCGATTATCAAGAAGGGGTATCGCATCCCATTCAAGGACATTCCTCCCTTGACAACATCTCCGAGGGAATGTCCGCCAAGATTACAGGGACCCTATTCTGAGGGATACTCTTCGTCAGATGGTGGAACAGATGTGGGACAAAAGAGCAATAGAACTTGTGCTGGATTGCAACTCCCCGGGGTTTTACAATCGCTTGTTTTCTTGTAACAAAAGCCTCGGGGGATGGAGATGGAGACCGGATGGACGTAAGTGCGCTGACAAATTCGTCGAACAACAGAAGTTCAGCATGGAAACGTTCTGCCTCAGTCCTTGCAGCACTGCGGCAAGGGGATTTGGATGGTGGTCCCTAGACCTTCAGGACGCATACTTCCACATCCCGATCCACCATTCGTCGAGGAAGTACCTTCGATTTATGTTCGAAGGAAGAAATTATCAGTTCAGGGCCCTGTGTTTCGGCCTGTCCACGGCTCCTCAAGTCTTCACAGACGTGATGAAAAATGTAGCAAGGCACTTACATTTGAAAGGGATAAATGTCTCCCTGTACCTGGACGACTGGCTCATCAGAGCCAGGTCTCAAAAGCAGTGTTTGAGGACCTGCGAACAACACTGGAATTGACAAAGTCTTTGGGATTGATCGTGAACCTCGAGAAGTCTCAGATTGATCCCCAGCCAGAACGTGGTTTATCTGGGGATTCAGATGGATTCTCGGGGTTTTCGAGTTTTTCCATCTCAAGAGAGAATAAAGAAGGCTGTGCCACAGTATCGAACTTTCTAGGAAGGAGCGCACTTCAGCGAGGGAATGGCTGAGCCTTCTGGGAACCCTTTCCTCGCTCGAACAGTTCTTTCTCCTAGAAAAGATTACATCTTCGACCGCTTCAGTTCTTCCTAAGAAGAAGTTGGAGTTGGAAGACAGGTCAGCTCTCGGACACGTTTCCAATCTCGGAAGAGATAAAACATCATTTGAGTGATGGTTGTGGTTCCAATAAAGGAAAACAAAGGAGTGTCCCTGCAAAGTACTGAACCCAAGCCTGACATTGTTTTCAGACGCCTCGGAGGCGGGCTGGGGTGCAACATTGGGACCCAGAGAAGTGTCAGGCACCTGGTCGGCAGAACAGGTGTCATGGCACATAAATTGCAAAGAGCTCTTAGCGATTCACCTGGCGCTAAAGAGCTTCGAACACTTAGTCAGAGGCAAAGTCGTGCAGATAAATTCAGACAATACGACAGCTCTGGCTTATGTCAAGAAGCAAGGAGGGACGCACTCTTTTGCTCTGTACGAGCTGGCACGGGATCTACTGATTTGGGCGAACCAAAGGAGGTAATTCTCCTAACAAGGTTTGTTCAAGGGGAGAGGAATGTGAGAGCGGACAGATTGAGCAGGAGATTCCAGGTCCTTCCCACAGAGTGGACACTCCACTCAGAAGTCTGTCAGAGCCTTTGGCTCCTTTGGGGGAAGCCTCAAATAGATCTTTTCGCCACATTCCTCTCCAAACGGATAGATACATTTTGTGCCCTGGTGGAGGATCCCCGGGCTTATGCAACAGAACGCCTTTCTCCTGGACTGGTCAGGACAATAGACGTTTACGCTTTTCCCCGTTCAAGATACTGGGGGAAGTAGTCGCAAATTCGTGGCATCCGAAGGAACCAAGATGACTCTGATCGCTCCGTATTGGCCAGCTCAAATTTGGTTCACAGAGGTGATGGAATGGACAGTGGACTTCCCCAGATCTCTTCCAAACAGAATAGATCTGCTCAAACAACCCCCACTTCGAGAGGTACCATCAAAATCTAACCCGCTCTTGCTCTGACTGCCTTTCGACTGTCGAAAGACTTGTCAGAGCGAGAGGGTTTTCTCGCCAGGCAGCAAACGCAATTGCTAGAGCCCGCAGATCATCTACGAGGCAAGTGTACCAATCGAAGTGGGAAGTTTTCAGAAACTGGTGTAGGTCGAAGAAGCTGTTCCTCTTCCAGTACCTCTGTGACCGAAATTGCAGATTTCTTCTGTTTCTTAGAACAAAAGTCGCATCTCTCAGTACCAACTATTAAGGGGTACAGGAGTATGCTCTCAGCAGTCTTTAGAAACAGAGGATTAGATCTAACGAATGATAAGGATTTGCACGACCTCATTCGTTCATATTCGAAACATCTAAATCACTTGTACCTAAGGTTCCAAGCTGGAACTTAGATGTGGTTCTTAAATTTCTTTCCATCAGATGAATTCGAACCACTTCACACTGCTTCGTTCCGTAATATCACTAGAAAAGTGTTTGTTTTCTGATCTCTCTGCAACGGCAAAAAGAATCAGTGAGTTGCACGCCCTGGAATCAAGAGTTGGCTTCAAAAGGAGACTCGCAATTTGTTCATTTCAGTCCCTTTTTCTGGCCAAAAATGAAAACCCTTCGAATCCCTGGCCCAGGAGCTTCGAAGTGAAAGGACTTTCTAGTTTGGTGGGCAGAGAGGCAGAAAGATCCCTTTGCCCAGTTAGAGCGCTAAAATTTTATACTGGACAGGAAAGAAGCAGTTGGGGGGTTCGCAGAAAGGTCTTTGTGCTCAGTGAAAGACCCCAAGAGAGCAATGTCCAAGAACGCTTTAGCCTTCTTTGTTAGAAGTGTTATCACGGAAGCTCATAAGAAGTGTCCCAGATGATTCTTTTAATCTTCTAAGAGTGGGAGCCCACGAAGTTAGAGCAATCGCAACTTTGGTGGCGTTCAAAGAAATATGTCACTAAAGAACATTTTGGACACAACTTATTGGAGATGCAACTCTGTGTTTGCATCCCATTATTTAAAAGACGTGCGAGTTACGTATGATAAATGTTTTTCGTTAGGTCCGTTTTGTGTCAGCACAGACGGTTCTGGGTAAAGGAGAATGCACCAATCCTTAAAATTATGTACGTAACCCTCTTGTCGGATGTGTTCTCGGGTTTTTCGGTGTATGGGAGTGTCAGTAGTCGCACAGGCGGCCTTCACTTCTCTTCATTTGAAAATCGAGTGACATCTGACTATTAGAGGGGTACAAAATTTTTTTTATTTTTGTATGTATGAGTTCGAGTTTGTGGTTGTTTGCAAAGAGTTTGGGGATAACTCTAGGCAATCTTAGAACTAACACGGTTATGGATCGGGTGATCGGGATTGGTTGTGTGCTCCTTAAATTAGTGCGTGTTGTCATATAAGCGATGTGCTCCCATTGACAAACGCCAGTTAGGATTCTGTCGAGTAAGTGGAAGAGACCCCATCGACAGATCCACAAGAACTCTTGGCCACAGATCACTATCTCGCTAAGGCTCTTGAGATGAAGCAGACTCCTGGGCAGTAGCCACGAAGTCTTCCATCTAAAAAGGTAGGAAACTAAGGTTTATTAATACCTACACATATGTTGTTTACCTGTCTAGTCAGTTAGTTAGCTGTCTCTTGCCCTCCACCACCAAAGGGTGTCAATCAGCTATATATATCTGACAGGTAAAGTTGAATGTATGAAAATGACATTGTTATGATACAATAAAGTTTCATACTACTTACCTGGCAGATATATACAATTGAAGACCACCCAGCCTCCCCGCAGGAGACAGTTGGAAGAGAGATTATGATTAGAAAACGGGAATAGTTCCTAGCCCTGCCACCCAGAGCAGGCGGTAGATCACCTGACCTACCTGTAGCGAGTGCCGCGAAATTTGAAATTCTGTCGGGAACGACTGAGTCTATAGCTATGTATATATCTGCCAGGTAAGTATGTATGAAACTTTATTGTATCATAACAATGTCATTTTTTCCTAACTATACAAACCTGAGGTCCTTTACATATAGTCCCACCTCATGCCACCCCTCACTCTGCAACTTTTTGCATGGGCCTAAAGCAAAAGTGACCTCTTCACCTCTCGCGAGCGGGCGCGCGCACGATCGGACAAGCAGTTAACTACGTTCTCCCCTTGTTCGAAGGCTTACGACCGTCCCAGCTGCCGCTAGTTACCTTCCTATTGTTAAAGGACCTCAGGTTTGTATAGTTAGGAAAAATGCAATTTTCGACAAATTGTCATTTTATTCACATGGGTGACACTGTAGGCGTATTCCGTCATTATTTGCCTACAGTTTTGGGAGCCAATTACCAATTGTTCCGATACGTAATACAAACCTCAGGTCCTTTAACAATAGGAAGGTAACTAGCGGCAGCTGGGACGGTCGTAAGCTTCGAACAAGGGGAGAACGGTAGTTAACTGCTTGTCCGATCGTGCGCGCGCCGTGCGCCCGGGCGGTGAAGAACCACTTTTGCTTTCGGCCGTGGTGTGACAGGACGTGCTCGTCATCGCTCTGCCCGCTATTTCGTCGTGTGCTTTGGATGTGTTTACAATTTCTTCTGACTGGTTTGTTTGTGGTTGTGAATGAAATTGTAAGTACTCTTTTTTCATTTTCATTGATTTGTGAAGTGATTGAATTATGGATCTTGAAGAGCTTTCGCCGCGCCCACCAGCTGCCCGTAGAGTGTGTCCCGGGCTGGAGGGGCGTAAATGCGGCGGATTCCGCTCTTATCCTGATATAGATCCACATGAATTATGTTATCGGTGTCGGGGGCGCGAATGTTCCCGAACCGAACCATGTAATGTTTGTATGAATTGGTCCGAGGCGCAGTGGGTGCTGTACGAGGGTAGGAAGAGGCGTAGATCGACCAAGGAGTCGTCGGAAAGCTCTCCAGCGACTCCTTTGGTGACGGATACCTCGTCATCCTTCCTGCCTCCAGCTCAGCCCCCACGGTTTGCGCCTTCCCCCGCGGGGGGGGGGTTTCGGAGTCCTTCTCCTCACTCGATCCGTCGAGTGTGGAGGAGGGCGCCCGATACCCGGATGTCCAATTGTATTCGGGGTCTTCCGTCCGCTCTGGGTGGGGTTCGTCCTCCCCCAGGCGTGAGGGTGCCCCTCTAACTGACCCGACTGTTCCTCCCTCAGGTGTGCCTTCTGTGAGTGACGACCTTGGACAGGTGTGGGCGTCGTTGGGACTGCAGGGCGCTCCCAGTATCCAGGGCTTAATTCAACGACTGGCGGGGTCGGCAGTAGTAACTCATGGTGTAGTCACAACGACTACGAATACAGTGTCTACCCCAGCGTACGCCGCCCCTCCTCATGTGGTTTACACGCAACACATTGCATCTGTGACCCCCACTGCATCAATCCAAAAGCCGATTGCTGCCGTACCTAAGAGGGGCGTGCCGCCTCCACCTGGATTCTATGTGCTGCCGACCCCCGACTTTCGCTGTCCGAAAAGTTCTCCCCTGGACCTGCCGCCCGTCCCGATGATGAATTTGGCTGAATTGGAGATGCCTGTGACGCCGGACTATGCTGCCGTACCTGCAGCTAGTGTTGCTGGCCCAGCCGCTCGCGCCGCTCCTACGAGGCGCGCGGTGCGTGACGCTCATGTTGATGTTGCTGCTGGTGCTGGTCCTGCTGGTGCTGGTCCTGATGGTGCTGGTCCTGCTGTTGATGTTCCTGCCGTGCCTGCCCCTGCCCACGTCGCGTCTCGTCATGGAGGTGCTGCCCCGGACTCAGGTCTTTCCGGACAGGATCAGTCGGGGCGTGTTGCTTCGGCAATTGGCCCGACTTTTCCGTGGATGGAAGACCTGACGTCCGTCCTGAGGGAGCTGACGAAGAAGAGGAAGAAGAAGAGGAAGGTGTCGTCGTCGTCTTCATCGTCTTCTTCGTCGTCTGTTGCCGCCTCTCCCCCTTCGACTTCTAAGGCTTCCAAGCCGAAGAAGAAGAAGGCTGCCTCCTCCCCCCTAAGAAGGCTCCTGCGGGACCTTCGAAGGGGCAAAAACCCGTCTCACTCCGGTGTGACGGGGGGTGCTTCTGCTGGTCCTCCTGTTCCCTCGGGAACAGGGCCCGTCTCCTCTTCTGAGAAGAAGAAGAAGACGGGGAACAAGGGTGTGCTGGCTACTGCTGGTACATCCTCGCCTGGTCTTGGTAGCACTGCTGCTAAGCCAGGTACCGGCTCGGCTTCTCGTCCGCGAGAAGTTCCGAGTGTACGGTCTCCTTCGGGCGACCGTGCAGCCAAAGTCAAGACGCCTGAGCTCGCTCACCGTCATGACCGAGGCACGGAGCAGAAGACTGTCGAGAGTCGCGCAGGTGACTCTCGCCAGGCCAGCGGCCGCTCTCATAGCGACCAGCCGGTACCTCGGGTTGACGTGACGGTCTCTGACCGGCCACGGGTTGAGGCTGGGAAGAGGTCCCCTCGACCAACGGCACCAGCTTCGGCTGGTACCGAGCAGTTTGACGTGCCGTGAGGA
>NC_061098.1:54271946-54280060 GCF_015104395.2 Macrobrachium nipponense | reverse complement strand
AGACATTTTCTCTTCAGGTACTAATTATAAGGTCAGCGGAAATCTGTTGTGAGTACTGTGCCTGCGAATTGTGGATAAATATTACCGGAGGTGGAATTTCCTTTTATTAATTTGGTGATTGATGACATGTCTTTGTCTGCTGATGGTAGATAGTGGATTTTCAGGACTCTTATTTTTGGCTAGTCTTCCTGAGTTTAGTTTATATTTGCCATTTTCTGTGGTTGAGTGAGATAATTCAGTTCTTGAGGTTTTGAGGAAGCACGCCCGGCATTATGTGGCTGTTCTGTTTTTGAAGCCCGATATGGTGATATTGTTACAGTATTTGGTCGTTTTGCTGCAGATATGAGTCAGTAAACAGGTTTTTTCTGAGTTGATGCACTTGTCTAAGTTGACTACATAACAGTTTTTATTCTGTTTGAGTGGAAACATGGTCTTGGTCCTGATTTATAGTTTTCATTTAGTTTTCTGCGCTTTTGCGATGGCCTAGTATGATTTTGTCGGAGTCTTTTTGATATATGCCTTTCAGATTTTTTTTTCATTTTTCGGTATTTTGGGCATTTTCACAACAGTTATGAGTCATTAGTTGCCAGGGCTAGAGAATGGCATATATGTCTCATTTGTTTTTTGTTTTTTTTTGGCTCATAGGCACGAGAGGTTGCCGAGTCAAGTATGTACTTTCAGACAACGTAATGTTGCAATTGGGGTATAACGTGTTCCTGATGGTTAATATTAGGAATGGATTATTATTTTTTGTAATTTGGGGCTGGTTTTGTTACTTTTTTTTTCATGGGGTCATTTCCTTTCTATACGTGTTAGTATTGGCGAGCTTAAAATGTAAGGACAGTAGTCCGTAGAGTTTCAGTGATTTCTCATTTTTTTTCTCTCTCTGCACAAACGCAGCGACGCGTTTTTTTGGGGGAGGATGGTTTTGTGCTAATTGTGTATGGGGTTGGCGAGTCTTTGTATTTATTTTTTTTTATTATTATTGAAGAGTTTAGTATTTTCTTTACGGGGTTATAGTTGCTTTTTATATATACTATATCATTGATGGCGATTTATGATTTCGCGATCTGATGAAGTTACTTCACAGGTTTTAGTTAGGAATTAGTTCAGTGATTATGGGATATATCCGAGATAATTTGGCACATTATAGTTTTTATGTTAGTGGTGTTAATTAGACAACGTTCAGTTAATATTTCTTAGAATTTTGAGGTCATTATTTGACGTGTATGTCTAGGGTTAATTCTTCTTTAATTGACCGGTGACTGACTGACATACTGAAACACCTTAAACACCATTCCCCTCCGCCAGCGAGACGTCCTTCAGCTATTGTTTGGGAGAACTTCGTGGAGCAAGATGTCGTGTGCTGCCGGTTAGATTTTCTGAGTCTGTGGCACCGTGTTTGTGTCGCTAAGGAGTTGGTTGATTTTGTCGAGGTAGAAGTCTTTGTCCATGATTACGATTTTGCCGTCTGGTCAAGACGATACCAGAGAAACACCCAACAATAAAATAAAAATTCCACACCTGGACAGGATTAAGACGGTGACCCAGACTCGGAAAGTCTAACCCTTTTGCATTTACTTACCCAAACACCTTCTTAAATCCTAGATTAATGCCAAACAAAAGACATTCCCCAAGGACACAGGCGCTTACGAAATAAATCATGCCTGGATTGTGGACTAATCTTACATCGGATTTACAGGATAATCACTTCCCCAGAGATTAATACAACATAATAAATGTCAGTTTGATATAGACAACAGAAACTGAGCTATTTTCATCATATAAATGAAATAAACCACAGAATAAACTGGAATTGTCACATATAATTTATAGCAGCAACTGCCGGTACAAGAGTCAGATGATAGAATCAGCCTTGATTAAACAGAGACAGCAATGAACATCTCAAAGGGCGCATGGGATTCAGATGTCCAACAATAAAGTTTTCATTAAACCAATGCTTGAGAGGGATTACAGGAGGATTATCAGTGGGAGTGATCTAAATTGGCTTACCTGCGGATGGATCTCTTGGTATAAATATCACCTTTTCTGTAACTTTTCTCATTCATCTACTGAAGAGAAAGGTAGCAGTCTCTGAAATATAGTAATTTTCTCTCTGTATTTTGGCATTTTTATAGCTCCTTTTATTAGATGGAATTCAGTTGTAAATATATATATATATATATATATATATATATATATATATATATATATATATATATATATATATATATATATATATATATCACCACTCAGCAGCTACTCTACTAATTATGAGTTCAGTATCAATGAGCCATGCCCGTCCTTACTTCGGCAAATAAGTGCATGTTAAATTGAAAACTATACTCATAATAATTATTCCCACATTATGTCATAGTCTGTCATGTAGAAAAATTCCCTTATCAAGTAACTCATTCAAAACACTGAGGAAGAACAAGAGTCACATCTTTTAGAAAATAATATAAAAACCACCTATAAACATGGGAAAATAGAAATGCAGAAAAATGTAAAAAATCTATGCACACCAAAAAGGAGAGAACCCGCCTCCCCATCACTTCACATAATCATAGCCTTCAGGCACCGAATATGAAAACTGTTCAGTGGAAATAATAAAAAGTGTCTCTTCACTCCATAACTGAAAAGAGTTCTCTCTTTACTGGCTCTCTGCGCACCATCTCACAGGTAGCTCGTTCCACGCAGTCTCACTGTGCCTGAATTCAAATAATCTACCTCTGTCTGGAATGTCATTATATCTCATTCTCATAACACCCGATTATTCTCGAAGCTCTTTTCTCTCATTCCTTGGTGACGTAGAAATGATATGACACTGCCCTTGGTCACTTTGCGCGCGTGTGTACTTTCCACCTCGATTGGCGTGGCCTATAGTATGCCCGAGCCACGAACTGTCCTGTTTTTTGTCAACATTGCAGTTTATCAACACTTCAGAAATGTGCTGACAAGTCTTCATGCCTCGGCGGAAATTTCTTAAACTTATCAACATGTTGAAGCATTCCATCATCTTCTCTTGAACACTCCCTATGATATATTTTATTGCCCAAAGGAGCTGTTTACACACACACACACACACACGCACACACACAAAACACGCGCACACACCACGCCACACACACACACACACACACACACACACACACACATATATATATATATATATATATATATATATATATATATATATCTATATATATATATATATATATATATACATACACACGCATGTATTTGTAACTGCATTTCACAAAAGCTATTCTAATTATTAGATGAAGTACCGATATTGCAAAGCTAGTACAATTTTACAATTGAATTTGTGATATATGGATTAAATTATTTTGAGGTGGTTTTGACGTGTAGAGGAAACTGAAAGGTGACATTTGTAGAGGGACTGAATCTTTTAATTTTTGTATTTTTGTATCGTATAAGATTATGAAACAAAGGTTGGTAGTATAGAAAGAGCGTATTGGATAGGATTGAATGTCGTCTCCTGCCTTGAAGATAAACAAATTCTCTCTTCTTCTTCTCGCAGTAATACAATAGAATTTCAGAAAGTCATCGAAGCGCCAGAATTTATCGGCAACAGCACCAAGAATTTTCTGCGCTATCTCGCAATCAAGATCATAATTTTCAAAATTCTCCGCTCTATTTGCAGTCCAATAAGTAAAAGGTTGGATGCAAAATGCAAAAAATTGCAGAGGGGCCGTGCAATTGTATTTACTCACGCAGCAAGGCCTGTTGCATTCCCGAATCTTTGAAAACACTAAGACAGCTTTACTTTGCGTTTCAGAATTCTTTTCGGCATGAGTAACAATATACACAAAGAGAGAGAGAGAGAGAGAGAGAGAGAGATAGAGAGAGAGAGAGAGAGAGCGAGAGAGAGAGAGAGAGTACACACGCGTCTCCTCTTTCATTGAGAATGCGAGAGAAACGGTTTTGCGAACTGCTGTGCTACAGTGACTGTTGTTCAGACGCCCTCGTATTCTTGCAACATTGTTGGCTTTTCATTCCCAACCAGTCTGTTGAAACGATTTCCCGAACAGAAACCGTCATTTTTCCCTCTTTCCGTGTTTTCCCTGCGGCTAAAAAATGTGCAACCTTCTTTTTTTCACCGACGCGAAATGATTTGTGCTGAATGAGCCAGGAACCACTGGAACCAAATCAATCTTGTCAAGTTCGACGAAGTTGGAACGACTCATCATTATTGAGTCAAATATGAGAGAAATAAAAGCTTGGTTGAGTCTCCTCACTCACAGTACTGTATATATGTATCGAATACGATTGAATCATTCAATGTTGTCCACTTTTAGCTAATATTTTCTCAACCCTACAAAAGCTGTCAGGGTTTTCCTCGTAGGAATGTAGAACTAGATCTCACTGTGTTATGTATTGAATGCAATTAAATTAATTCAGTTTCGTCCACTTTTAGCCCCATTTCTCCAACGCTAGAAAACTGTCAGGCAGTTGCGTCGCTATGGGGGTTCTGCCCCCCCCGCCCCCCCCCCCCCCCCCCCCCCCCCCCCCAACAAGTTGAAATTCCCTTTGTAGCTAAACTTTAACCCTCTGGTGGTCAAACGCAGATATCTCGTTCTAGCGGACATGTTCTTTTTTTCTTTTCCTGAAACAACTGACATGCGCTGTTGATGATATTTTGATCGGATTTGATCCATTCTTTGATATTAACATTCACTATTTGATCAATTCATAAGCCATTGGAATGTTTTAGCTGAGAAAGTACTTGAAATATTTTTAGTTTATTTACAGTTTTTGCTATACATCTAGTGGACATTATTTTGGATTTTGTTACTTTTACATCTATATAGAGCTACGAAGTAAATGGATATAGTTTATTGATTTTTAACAATGAAATGACATGTTTGTGAATGAAATTTTGATCCAACTTAATGTTTTCAACTTATGTATGAAGTGTTGAAGCTATAGTTACAGTTTGAATAAGTGGAATGCAATTTGCAAGTGCTGCTTAGAGATCATTTCCAGGGAGAGAGATGAAACAGAGGGAAGGGACAGGTGGATAGGATGAAACTTTGAAGATTTAGGAGGGTCATGAGCAGGGTTGGAGTAATTACCCTTGAAGAAGTAAATTACAATTACTATAACTTTAAAAAACAGATTGCAATTACAATTATAATTACATTTCGAAATGCAGTTACATAACATTACAATTACTTAACAACAAATTCCATTAAAATTACAGTAACAAGCACAGCGGATTTGGATGCGAGAGGTAACGCTAATCTTTGCCGCAGGAAACAGTGTATTGAGGCGAGCAGATCGAGCTAATAGAGTTTCACAATTTATTTCTAGAATGTGTAGTAAGTGATAGAAAGAACAAAGGTCATATTAAAAACAGTATTTTATTAGCACTACTAACCATTTCAATCCCGTTGTTGCATTAGTATATAGGTTGTCTTGAATATCTTTTCATATATCAGCTGTATCTTTTTGATATTTTGGCACAGCAATGTTTTAGACCCTCCGGTAATTTTGGGAAACAAATGAAGTACCAGAATTTATTAATTAAGGCCATTTACTCTTGAACTTTTTTTTCAATTTCCTCAGCATTCGTTGTGGATATCCGAACACCTGTCCTTGGCTTAGCTAGAGACTCGATTCTCATTGTCTCAAACTGTAATGGAAGAGTGTACCACGGTATGGTATTTTACGGTTTACATCCAAATTAGTTATTAGGATTGGTTATTGTCAGTTATTCAAAAACATAAGAAGTCATGTCGTAGTACTCTCTTCCATTCATAAGCTTCAGCTAAGCCAAGGGCAGGAGTTCGGATATCGACAACGAGGAAATCGAAAAATTTCAAGAGTAATTGCCTTAGTCAATAAAAAATCTGGTACTTTCATTACATTGTCCAAAATTACTGAGGGTCTAACACGCTATGCCAAAATATCAAGACGATACAGCTGATGTATGAAAAGATATTCAAGACTACTATTATGCATTTCACTCGCCTTAAGTCATTGTTTTTTCCTTTTTAATAACTTCTGAAAGAATAATCGCATCACTATGAGATATTGACGGAGCCTTATTTACAACCTACCGTAATTTTTGTTATCAACTCGCAGTGCCAAAGGTAAACAGATAAGTTCGTTGTTTGCTTGAAAATGAAGAGAAATTCCAACTTCGATGAAAACTCTGCCAAAATCTCATACTGATCCGATTATTCTTTAAAGAAGTTACTCCAAACAAATATGCTAGAGGCAAGGGAAATACGTAATGGTAAAATACAATTACAGGAAGTAGTGAAGTGATCCAGATTAACTTCAATTGAAACAAGTTTAAATGCGCCCAAGTTTCTTCGGCGCAATCGAGTTTTCGTATACAATGCATATTCAAGGCCACCACCAACAGATCAACATTTAGGTGGTCTCGGTATAATGCTGTATGAGCAGTGGCTCATGAAACTCTCAGCAGGCCGTGGTGGCCTGTGTGCTGCGTTGCCAGAGGCACGAGTATGGCTAGCTTTAACCTTAAATGAATAAATAAAAATCTGCTGAGGTTAGAGGGCTGCAATTTGGTGCATTTCATGATTTGAGGGTGGATGATCAACATACCAGTTTGCAGCCCTTTATCCTCAGTAGTTCTTAAGATCCGAGGACAGAGAGAAAAAGTGCGACAGAAAAAAGAGCGGACAGAATGAAATGCGGACGGACAGACAAAACCGGCAGACTAGTTTCTTTGACAGAAAACTAAACCCAGTTGCCGAAGAGAGAAGAAGTCATCAAATAATCCTTCTGAAATTTTGGAAGAGAATTTTGCAAGAAAATAACGAAAACAAACGAGACTTCTAAAGAGTTAACCGTCAACGCTAATGAGATAAAATTGCTTCAAGTGGGTGGGAGCTCATTAATGACTCTAACAGTGGAAACCCAGATGAAGAATGAAATAACTGTCTGAAAGCGTAAGACCAAACGTTGACTCGAATGCTGTTTTGTTCAATGCTCGTCAGCTGAAAAGCAGTTGTCCATCAGAAACAGGATTCAAGAGGATATTTCAATCCCATCCACGCGAGGGTAAGTCTCTACGCTGCCAGAGGAAGGGTAAAACATTGTTTCACACCGGTTGCTTAAATATACTTTCTTACGTCATTTGTCTCATAGCTTTACAGAGATTTTTACATCCATTGATTGAAATTTTCTCTCATCAACGAGTTTAAATTGAGATGGCCTGAACCGAACCAAGAATTAAAACGAAATGTTTCAATTAGTCTCAAGTACATAGGCTGTAATTTGACTTATTTTAGGTACAGTTTTCTCAAAATCCAAACGTTTCCATACTTTTTGTCCGCTCTCTGATTCCCAAAGCATCTGCTTAATAAAATCGACGGGATTTCTTGTCTTTTGAAGAATAACACCGTTTATAACTCTTGTTTCATATTTGGCATTCATGAATATTAAATGATCTTGCGCTTATATATTGATAAGTTTCAGTCAATCATTCATTTCTCCGAGGAAAGCCCCTGCAAATATTCACCTATACTGATCAAGCCTGGTGATCTGTTTAAACTATGCAAAAATAAATCTATTGCATGACATACACCAAAGGCACCCATTTTTATATAAATGATAACTAATCTACCAAAGAGAAAAGATACTGTCAAACTTTAAACAAAATACGAGTATGCTTCAAGCTAATGAAGTCAACATCTAAACCAGCTGGAAGTGGAGGAGGCCGGCAAAAAATATGCTGACAACAGAATGAGCTTCGAAAAGAGCATTTAAACTGTAAACCTTAATCGAGGTCAATATTAGCTCAAACGAAAGGCATCGCAATACTGATTTTAAAAGAGGGACAAATTAGGTTAATCAATGTTGCTTCTAAAGAAATGTTTTGTTCGCTTAATTGTATCGTCATTGGCAGAAAAGCAATTGCCTTTCGTTAGCTGGTTATAAGAGGATTACGTCAATCCTGTCCCACGCTCACACCCCTAGCGAGCAAATCTCTCCAGGTGACTAGACATGTTTTATAACTCTTTCGTTCACTCGTTCGCGATTGAATCAACTAGTCAGTTGGCCTATGCTTTATTTTAAAGCATAGGCTGGCGGTTGTTGATATATATATATATATA
>NC_061098.1:54251946-54264446 GCF_015104395.2 Macrobrachium nipponense | reverse complement strand
TTTTCATTTACACTCACAATTTGATTGACTTAATTGTTTTCATTAATTAATCGTTGCACATTTAATTGAATTTAATACTTGTGAATTAATTTACATTTACTTAGAATTATTTTTTAAAGTTTTAGTGTTGTTTAGCACTTGTGAATTAATTTCCAAATATTAGTTATTGCCTAACAACTTGAGAATTTCGATTAATTAATCAATCTTCTTGATTTTTGTGATTTATTGATTTTGATTTAATTTGATTCAATTAATTCAAGAATTAATAAACTGTGTTGTTTTCAAGTAACAGTAAATTTCCCTGATATTGTGAATTTCACTTATAAATTTTGAATTTGAGAATAAATTTTGTATAAAAGATTTTTATAAGTGTTTTCTTTTTCACCAGTATATCTAATTTTTTTAATGTAGATATATAGAGTGGTAATTAATTAAGCTGTTTCCTTTCAATTTAAGTGAAGTGAGTAAGAACCAGGGAAGTACTTAGACTTCTGAAATCAGGGAAATACTTAGACTTTTAAAGTTGTTGATGGAGTGATGCCCTGTAATTAATTTCATTACAAATAAGATTACCTCCCACCTGTTTTAATGAAATTAGTCTAATTTTCTGCAATACTAGTAAGTTGTTTGAGGGATCACTGTTGCCTTTAGAGTATTCAGTCGTATTTACCTGTAATGAAGTTCAGGTGTCAGGCTGTTGTGAGGAAATAGTCAATTATTGGTAAGTGTAATAGCCAGATACTTGGCAATTCGTCACAATATATATATATATATATATATATATATATATATATATATATATATATATATATATATATATATATATATATATATACCTGATCTCGGTCATTTGTGGGTTCGGGATATGAAGGAAAAACAGGAGAGAGAGAAACTCACGTGCATGCGATGTTGGTCATGCAAAATGATAATCGATGAAACGTTTACACAGGTGTATTCTTCTTAGCTACACAGGCGGGCCTGTAATTATTACGTAACTATACTAGTGCACAAACGGACGGCAGGTTAGACTTATTGACACTCATGGTGACGCACGTCTTTGTGTGGCGGCCGACGGGAACGGGACTGCGGGGCACTGGGCACTCGTGTCTCGACCCAGTCCTGTCTGTCAGTCCCTATGTGACCCGCTAACGCACTGATTTGACCGGTAGTTCCGGCCTGTTTCAAATACCCCCTTTCAGATGGCATCGTTATGCAAGAAGCTGATTGGTAATTCTGGCTCCTTAGACACAAGGGCCAATCACGAAGGGATATAGAGATACGTGGCACTCTTTTGAACTGCCCAAGCCACGCTAACTTGTAACGTCTTTGGCGGCTGACTTGTTTTGTTACACATACACACAGTATCACTTATAACGGTTTCACGGGACTTCAGATATCACGGAGAAGGCATATTCACAACTGTATCGAATCAGCTCATCACATCCCTCCCCAGTTCTTGCGTCCCGCAAGACATACACTGATCTTATGATTTGCGCATTGTTGTTCTTCTTTGAGTGCCACACCGCCTTTGTGCCGTACCATCCAGTTTGTGCAAAATTTAAAACTATTAAGGTAGGGCCCATTTGGCGTGTTACAAACACAAGTTACAATAAATGAATCTCACACCTCACAATGTGTCATACAGAAAAACAAATTTAGGTTCACATTCAATAATATCAATGAAAAAATGGATAGTTTACAGCTCCAGTTCAAAAAGTTAAATTCATAAAATTCACGTAACATGAGTAAAAAATGGAATGTTACTCATAAGACATTTAGTAAAAGTATAAGAAAACTTACGGAATTCCTTCTGCAACAAAATTAAAAAACGAAAATAAAAAATCAAAATTCAAAGATTACACACAAAAAGTAACTTTTCTTTTCTTTCAAAATAATCTCACATCATCGATGGAAGATCATAATTTCTGGCAAGGTATAAACAGCATTAACAATTATATGAAAATTTTGGACAAAGTATAATTGGTATCAATAGAAATTAAACAAAAAAAATTAGATACATTGCAATAAGATGTTGATTACGACTTAAATGCAATAAAAAATAATGCAACAAAAATAATACAATTATGAATACAAAGACTCACTCATGATATGCTTGGAACTGTAACAAAATGTTTAGAAAATTAGGCATTAATTTCTCAGCAATAACTGACATGAAACAAAAGTGCATAAGCGTTTTTTTTTTTTTTTGTTTTTTTTTTTTTTATAACATTCTCTGTTCACTTTGTGACGGACAAATTTACTCATGACTCGCGCTAGTATGCTACGTAAGACACCTACACATACTTACAAATTATGTGGATGGTTTTGCTTTATCGAAGAGGGGGAACGGTGGCACAACTAGTTACTCTTTTTCTTTTTTTTTCTTTGTTTTATTAAGCATTTATCTCCTGCAAGTTCAGAAACACTGTGACTTGGCAGTCAACTCCCTTACACACTAGCAAACCCACACACACTCATCACATGCACAACCCCATGGCCCTCGCTCAGCAATTTCACACAACAGCTTACTCACTTGCCTCTGTTTTCTGTGCAACTCACCCGCAGGTGTAACTGAAACATTTAACCGTATGCGTCGCAGTTCCTCTCTCTCTTTGGCTCGTGCGTTACAGTATACTCTTGGAAGATCTTCTGCTACTCTCATTACTTTTTTTATTTATATATATATATAATCAATCCCCACAATACAAACAATAACAGTTGTTTGATCCTACGATCTTGTTTGAGAAAACTAACATTCTTAAGGGCATCTCTATATCAGGATAAAAATACAATTGTTCTCATTTCATCATCAAATTTAAAAATTACTTCTCTTTCCCAATGAAAATCTAACTACTCTTTCACAAATATATCAGTCTCGCTACTTTACTCAAACAATCTTTAATGAAATTACGTTAATAATTCTGCCTTTAAATCTTAAATACAATTCTTCGATGGGGACAATGGGATGCATTATCGTTCGTGATACTTTAAATGCCATCAGAGCACGGCCTAAGAGAACCATTCTTTTTTCTCTTATTTTTAAAATTTTTTTTTTTAAATACACATTTTTTTCTTTTACGTTACTTTCTACAAATTCCCTATCTGCATTTCCCTAACACAACATGCTATTGATTACACTACTAAAGGCTACACAACTCGTTCATTGTGCAGTCGAACTAATACTAATATTACTATCAGTGACAACTTTAGCAATCACGTCGGCTCTAGGCGGGGCGGGGTTTCCCACCTCCGGGGGTGTGAAGGGTATCCTCTCATCACATCCCCATAGTGTCCCAAGACACTATCCTGTAACTGTCCCTCTCTCTCTCTGCCATACGGTTGAGATGTTCCCATTTTCTATGCAATTTGCTCACAGGTCAGCAGCTTGAACTATTAGTGCCAATAGTGGTGCCGGCAGTTCGCTACTGACGCTATTAGTTTGCTTGTATCTTCTTCACTCACGCCTGGATTCTCTCACTGGGTTGCTGGTTGTCATCTGACGTCTATCAGCTATTCCTTATTCTAACATCGCTTCATCCTATCCATACCTTAGGCAGGTATCGTGACATCCTTCACGGATCGAGGTTGGTAAGGGAACTTCTGCACTATTCACCTTGTTAATACCATCCCTCTACTCTTCAATAGGTCGCTATCAGAAGTAGAGTGACTTCCCTTCCCACGGGGTCACGGGGGAGAGGCTCTGGTCGACCTCTCTCTGTCCAAGCATTCTTGACTCGTGGGTGGACAGGTTCGTCTTCTATTTCTCAGGGTGGGGACTTGCATCCCTTCCCTCACAACAAGGCGTCCCTTGTTCCTGGCTCTGCATAAACAGTCCCGCATGGCACTGGGGTAACCAGGGGTACTACCTTCCCAGCATTACCTCCATGCCATCTCCCGCTACTGCCAACTTCCGTCCTTCCTCGTGGAGGTTGGACTGCTCGCCATCTCTCCGTTCAAAACACGTTCGTTACTCCTCTACTTGGTCTGCTACACGAGTCGGTTACTCGGGGGGTCACGAAGGGTCACGAAGGGTGTTCGGGTGCCACCACCGTCGTTTGAATTTGGTGCTGCACCGTCGATTTTGAATTCTCCCATCACTACTCTTTTGTCTGTTCGTATGTCTCGTACGGATTTTTGTTTTTCCAAAATTTTGTGAATACTTCAGCCGATTGGAATTAATCTCTCGCCCGTTCATCATCGAATTCGGTCGTGAAACTGTCTATAACAGCGGTAATTTATTAACGATTTCTGTGATCGCACTCTGTCTGTCTAGTTAGCACTGCGTTTTTTTTTTCTAAATCAGGGTAGTGTGATTGTACACTGTCTTTCTGGTTAGCACTGTGCATTTGGAAATCATATGGTGTGATTGTAAACTGTGTTTCTGGTTAGCACTGCGCATTTCGAAATTGTATGGTGTGATTGTACACTGTCTTTCTGGTAGCCATAACTGTTTTTATCCAGTCTGTTCGTTTCACCATTTCCCTCGTCATCACAGTTCATTGAACTTTCTCTCGTTCCCATGCTTATTTCACTTCATATCACTGTTTATCGCCAAAAATGATGTAGCACTAACGTTTTGTTTGACGCCACAAGACCCTCAAAAGACCTCATAAGACCTTATAAGACCTCACAGGACCTCATAGCACCCCACAAGACTCGCAAGACCCCACAGGACCACACAATACCTTACAGGACCTTAAAGGACCCCTTGACTGACACCAAAATTATATGACCTGATCTCGGTCATTTGTGGGTTCGGGATATGAAGGAAAAACAGGAGAGAGATAAGTTTACATGCATGCAATGGAAGACATGCAAAAATAATAATCGATGAAACGTTTAACACTGGTGTATTCTTCTTAGCTACACAGGTGGCCTTTACTTGTAATTATTACGTTTAACTATGCTAGTGCACAACCGGACGCAGGTTAGACTGTTTATTGACACTCATGACGATACACGTCTTTGTGTGGCGGCCGACGGGAATGGGACTGCGGAGGCACTGGGCACTCTAGACCCAGTTTGTCTGTTCTCTATGGGACCCGCTAACGAACTGATCTGACCGCTGGTGCGGCCCGTTCCAAATGCTCCGTTTCAGATGGCATCGTTATGCAAGAAGCTGATCGGTTATTCTGGTTCCTTAGACACAATGGCCAATCACGAAGGGATGATAGAGATACGTGGTACTCTTTTGAACTAACAAGCCACGCCAACTTGTAACGTCTTTGGCGTTGACTTGTTTTGGTACACATACACACAGAATCACTTATAACGGTTCCACGGGGCTTCAGACTATCACGGAAAGGCTATTCATAACTATCGAATCAGCTCTATATATATCATCATCGTCATTCAGTATTTAAGCAGAAATCATGAAATGGACAGCAGTCGCCTGTTCTATCCAGAAATACCGAAGCCATTATTTTTATTATTATTATTATTATTATTATTATTATTATTATTATTATTATTATTATTATTATTATTATTGTTGTTGTTGTTGTTGTTGTTGTTGCTGTTCTTGTTTCCTCAAAATTAATATTATTTCTATAATACATTTTGAATTTTCCCCATTTTTCTATCTCTCATTTTATTATTATCTAAATCCTCAATGTCATCATAGGTGGGGGCCCCCGGATCCGCTAGTGTGTGGGGAGCGATTGTTCATTTATTCAAGATGAAACCAATCACGATCAGCTTATAAAGTCTGACGCAATTGAGGCTACTCGTCAATCCAAAGAGAAACATGAAGCGATATTCGGTTATGGATTAATCGCTGAACCTAAATAGTAATTTCTTCATCTGTTTAAGTTGCATCATAATGATCATCAGAGCCTTCAACCTTGCGTGGCCCAAAGGGACTCTGTGAAATCCTTTCGCTAGCGTCTTTCCTGTGATTTATTTTAATGCTCTATTCATTTCTAGCTTCCTTATGTAAGTTCTCACTCACGTGGGTCTGCTGTAGGTCTTCCATCTCTTTGTTCCCCAAAGGAAGCTTGCTGACACTATCAAGAACTATTCTCCCACCATCTGTTTAAAATCGACTAACTTGCATTTTAGTTTTTGTATTGATGACAAGTGGAGAACTGTCATTACTGCTGTGCAAGGCAGTATAGTATATAGTTATGGTTTAAATAAATGCAGTCTACAGCTGCGTCGTACGTAGAACTAGACTTAGTATTTATACTTCAGCAGATACAATACTTTATCACAAAAATAAACTCTCTCACTTGCCCTTGGTATCATTCGCTAGTATTTACTTGTATAGGGAATAAAAACTACTCGACACATGCTGTTAATATAATTCTCCCTACCATAGTATGAATATTGGCAAAATATTTTCCAAAATTAATCTAATAGAGAAGTTCACTATTAATGATAATAATAATAGACTTTTCTTTGGAGAATGTTTCTCTTTTCTATAAAATAGCTTAAGGGAATTTTCACGCACTGATAAACATAGAGAATTTTCTGTTAGTTTTTAAGTGTCATATTATCCCTTCCATTAGTAGGTGAGAAGATTCAGAATATGACGGTTAAAGGTTTTACTAAAAATAAAAATTTTAACATAAATATTTCAATATTCACTAATTAGCCGAGTAAAATACGTTTACTAAAGCATAAAATCAGAAAAATAAGATTTAAAAACATGTATTAGGAAAACCACTAATTAATGAAAGAAAAAAAGTTTGCTAAAACATTAAACCGCAAAAATATACCTTTAAGAATATATATTGTTGAAATATGTTTTTTTTTAATCTGTTGACCTCTGTGCAATGTACAATATTTGACATCGATACAGCAACATCTTGTATTACAAAAAGATAATAATAATGCTCTGTTACGCATTACAGTGCTGAAATAAACTAATCACTCCGATAATGAAACATGGTGATTTCAAAATGAAGGAGAATTAATCGTCCACAAAGCTACACGTATTGCGATATCACTGCTGTTATTATTACGGGCACAATTATCTTCCTGTTTCGTCTGGTTTAGAAATGATAGAGTGATCGAGATCTCTCCGATGAATAAAGATATAAACAAACTGGATGCATAACTCACCTGTTAATTTTATCATCATTCAAGTTTATTTTACAAACTCTCAATGTTGACTTGTGGCAAATACGTAAAATAAGTTGACTATATTTGTTGTATAAAATGTATTACAACGACAGACATCCTTTGCAATATTCATCACCTGACCTACGTAGCTGTTTTTACTCACCACAATAGACAGGCTGCCGCTGGGAATAGTGTGTCGTTTTCTATAGCATCAGGTTTAATACTACTCAGTTTGCTAAGAGTTTTATTTTGGCTAAAACTGAAGTGTGGAATAGTTTGCCTGGTGCACTTGTGGAGTATTCAGATCTCCAACGTTTCAGCGATGACTCCAATTCCTTCTTGCTCTCTGCTGTTGCTGACTTCTCCTATATTCAGGTGTATCGGCTCTCTTTTCTATTCCCTCATGTTTAATTATTTACCACTTTTCATTGAACATGTCTCTCTCTCTCTCTCTCTCTCTCTCTCTCTCTCTCTCTCTCTCTCTCTCTCTCTGCTGCAGGCTGATTTCCCTTTGAAATCTTTTGGGTTTGTTGTGTGTTGACGGCATCCAGAAGGATTTTCAGCTGTAGATTTCACGAAAGAAAGAAAGGAAGGGAGATAAAAAGAAGACAGCAAGCAAGAAAGTGAGCAATATTTTAAGAAGTCGTAACGGACAGTACTGAAGGTGAGAAGGTCGTTTCGACTCAAGTCGAAAGTTCTGTGCTGAAGGCGTGTCAGAGCAAAAGGACCATAGATTGTTATGAAAAGAATGTAAATTTGAACATGGTGCTACATTTGTAAAGTAATGTTGAAGCTATGATTTAAAAAGACAAATGGGGCAGGTTTCTGAAGTCTAGTCAATGAATTATGCAATTCCATGAGGAAAAAAATCATAAGAATATTGTTTTTTTTAATGCTTATAATTTATAAATCTGTTTAATAATAAAAGATATTCCTGTATAAGGTAAAAGGGAACTAGACAGCTCTTATAAAGTAAGCTAATATCCATTTTGTTAACTTTTACCCTAAAAAGTCTGGTGAGAGAGAGAGAGAGAGAGAGATGAGAGAAAGAGAGAGAGAGAGAGAATCATATTCACAGCGATCACTCAATCTTTTAATTCTTTTTCAACAACTAAATATACCAAAGATTATTTAACCCTTAACCGTTATAATGGTGTTTTAAAGTAACTAGGCCTTATCCTTAGCCTTACAGTTCGTTCGGGTTGCCCCAGGTCCCTCAGTGTGATGGCGTCTCTAATGTCTACCAGAGAGTTGCTAGTACATCTTCCGGTATATTTTTGCATCTTCCAATCTTGGATGGTCTGGGATGCAGTTTAGATATTTGTCGAGCTTATTCTTAAACACATCTACGCTCACTCCTGATATATTCCTCAGATGAGCTGGCGGAACGCATTGAATAGACGCTGCATTATCGATGCTGGTGCGTAGTGGATTAATGTCCTGTGTGCTTTCCTTATTTTTCCTGGTATAGTTTTTGGGCACTATTAATCTACCTCTGCTTGCTCTTTCTGATATTTTTAGTTCCATGATATTTTCTGTTATTCTTCTATCTGTTTCCATGCCTGAATTATCATGTAGCGTTCTCTTCTCCTTTCTAGACTATATAATTTTAAGGATTGTAGTCTTTCTCCCAGTAGTCTAGGTCCTTGTAACTTCTTCTATTCTAGCTGTACAGGACCTTTGTACACTCTCTATTTGTGCAATATCCTTTTGATAGTGTGGGTACCATATCATATTGCAATATTCAAGTGGACTATACGAACATATGTTTGATAAAGCATAATCATGTGTTCAGCTTTTCTTGTTTTGAAGTGCCGTAACAACATTCCCATTTTTGCTTTACATTTTGCCAACAGAATTGCTATTTGATCATTGCATAACATGTTCCTATTCATCATCACACCAAGGTCTTTAACTGCTTCCTTATTTGTGATTGTCTCATTATTAGGTCCCTATATGCATATAGCTTTCCTTCTCTGTCTCCATAATTTATTGATTCTTATCAAATTTATCAGAGTTAAATACCATCCTATTTACCTCTGCCCAATCATATACTTTGTTAAGGTCTCTTTGTAGAGCGTTTCCTATCTTCATCACAAGTAATTTCTCTACTTATTCTTGTGTCATCAGCGAAACTACTCACTACCGAATCCTTAACATTACTGTCTATGTCTTCAATCATATAACAAACAATATTGCAGCTAGCACCGTACCTTGTGGCACACCGATATAACCTTGGTTTCATCCGATTTCTCATCGTTTGCAATAACTATCTGTTTTCTGTTGTGTAAAAATTCTTTTTTTTAACCATCTTCCTACTTTATGTACGATATTGTGTTTTCTAATTTTCTTTGCTAATATATTATGGTCTACTTTGTCAAAAGCTTTTGCAAAGTCTAGATAACCACATCTGTTTCATTTCCGCTTTTCATATTTTTGAATATGTTCTCACGGTGGACTAACAGTTGGGTTTGTGTACTTTTTCCGGGTACGAAACCGTGTTGTCCTATATTAAACAAATTATTTTTTATTAAATGTTTCATAATATTTTTCTTCATTACCCTTTCATACACTTTCATAATATGTGATGTTAGACTCACAGGCCTATAATTACTTGCCTCTAGTCTTGATCCACTTTTGAAAGTAGGGGGGATATATGCTAATTTGTGCTCATCATAAATCTTGCCTGTATCTACACTTTGTCTTAATAATATTGCAAGTGGCTTTGCGATAGAATGAACTACTTTCTTTAACAAAATAGCAGGGACTCCATCCGGCCCTGCAGCAGCTCCATTTTTAATTTCATTAATTGCCTGCACAATATCAGCTTCATTAATTTCTATGTCAGCTAAATATTCACTATTTTCTTCCCTTACTTCTATATCATTATCTTCATTATCTATTCTAGGGGTGAATTCTCTCTTATATCGTTCTGCCAGTATGTTGCAAATTTCCTTTTTTTTCATTCGTTAATCGCCCTTCAATTCTCAGAGGGCCTATTTCTATTCTTCTTTTATTCATCTTCTTCGCATATGAGTATAATAGTTTGGGGTTTTGCTTGATATTTAATAGGGTTTTTTCTTCCAAGTCCCGTTTTTTGCATTTTCTTTGATTGTATAATCTTTTGTTCTGTATTTTCTATCTTACTTTTTAGTTCTATAACTTTCCATGCATTTTTTTCTTTTGCAAGACCTTTTTCCACTTTCTGATTTTCTGGAACAAGATCCTTCTGTCTCTTGGTATGCATGAATGATGTTTACTTTTCTTCTTCGGTATATATTTTTCCACTATTTTCTCCAATATTTTATATAATATCTCCGTATTTACCCTTATGTCATCACTTACGAAATGTTATCCCATCTTTGTTTAATTCTTCATTAATTTCTGACCATTTTTTATTTTTACTGTAGAAGTTGTATTTTCCATATCCTTCCCACTTTTTCATTTCTTGCTTATCTCTATTTTCACTTGCTTTGGAATGAACTGTTAATTCTATGACATTATGGTCTGAAATACTCGCATTATAAACTATTATTTCTTTAACATAATTCATCTCGTTCACAAATACTAGGTCTAAAGTATTTTCCTTTCTTGTTGGCAGGTGATTTATTTGTTGAATGTTGTATTCTAGTAGCATATCTAATAGCTTTTTCAAATTGCCTCTTATCTTCTGCACTACTATTACTCTCTTTTTTATATGTAAGTACGTAACCACAGTCTCCTATTCGTTCTTTCCATTCTACGAAAGGAAAGTTGAAGTCACCAGATAGGAGAATAGTCCAGTCCCTGTGATTTCTACATATATCATCCAATTTTTCAATTATTAAGTCAAACTCTTTAGTATTAGGAGTCTATATATTACTATGTTCATCAATTTTTCAGATTCAAATTCTACCGCTATAGTTCACATTCTGAGTTACTATATTTCTCATATATTTTTTCCTTGTTTTTTGTCTTTCCCATATATTGCGGTTCCCCCTTGATTCCTATTTTTTCTATCTGATCTATAAGTTTGGAACCCTTTTATTTGATCATCATTCCCAGTCTCTTGGGAATACCAGGTTTCACTTATATTCATTATATCTATTTTCTTTTCATTTTGGGTTAGTTCTTCTAAGTACTCTATTTTTCTTTTTGAGTTACTCGTAACTAAACCCTGCGCATTCATCACTATGATGGTTTGCGTGTTTTCTCCTCCTTCATTTAATAATTGTAGTAATAAGGATTTTCCCATGTCTCTTTCCTGTTCTGGTATGTTGTTCTTTTTTTTTCATTTCCAGAAATTCTGACATTAAAAAAATCCAACTTTTCCATAATATTTGATCTTCCTTCATCATAATTATTCATTTTGTGTCTGAATCTGCAATTTTCTCCGTTTCTGCAATATCCTCTTGATAATAAATACAGTTATTATCTCTTGAGTAGAATTTCGGAGCTGATGCTTTGAAATTTTTTGCTGACACCTCTGCATATCTCATTGGTGGTTTGCTTTTCTCTTTTACCTGATATTCTTGATTTCTCTCTTTATTTGTTTCTTTCTTATTTTGGATTTTATTACTTGGTTGGTTATTTATTTGATTATGATTCATGGCTACAGGGTGCATATATTTGCATTTTTTGTCGAACTTACATCCTTTTCCTTCTTTTAGGTTTTTACATATTTTTTGGATGCAGATCTCTGCAATCATCCCCATATCCATCTAAGTATGCACATTTACCATATATTTCATAGTTTTGACATATCTTAGGATGTTTGTAGTAACATCTTTCTCCAAATCTGCAATTCCCTCTTTTCAAAAGGTTGCAGATTTTGTCTTTCTTGTCTATTTTTTCCTCTTTCCCGTCATTGTGTAGATCTGGGTAGAGCCTCTTCGGGATTTGCTTTTCTGTTGTCATATCGTAATTTATTTCTTCGTAGGTATGCTGCTTTATTGCCTCATATGTAGTATCAATGAGTATCTCTGCATCCATACTTTTATCTTGTTCTTTGTTTTCCTTATTTTTTTCTGTCATTTCATTTTTGTTTACTTCTCTTCCGTTTCCTCTTCTTCTTCTTTCTTCTTCTTCTTCTTCCTCTTCTTCTTCATCCTCAACTATTTGTACATTCAATCTTGATTTAATAACATTGTCTATCCATGATAGACATGTTGAACAAAAATTCTTGTATCTTTTCTCAAATCTTGTATTACCTCAGCACACTGTGGATGGGTCGGAATGTTGCATGCAGCACATTTTCTGATTAGGTTTTGTGGATTGACTATGCTATACCAAACCTACACAGTTTCCATGCTTTTGGCATTCTTTTTCCTAATGCATCAATTAGGATATTCACAAGATTCACCTTATTCATTTTCTTTGTCAGAATATGTTGGTTTATGTATATTTTCTTTATGAGTCTCTTGACCACTTGGAGGAGAGAGAGAGAGAGAGAGAGA
>NC_061098.1:54224446-54246946 GCF_015104395.2 Macrobrachium nipponense | reverse complement strand
AATCCCATGCCTGGACTGTGACCTACCTTACTTTCGATTATTGGAACATCACTTCCCCAGGTATTAATACAATATAAACGGTTGGTTAGGTATGGGCAACAGAACTCAGCTATTTTCAACCATATAAATAACCATAACCACAGAATAAACTGGAATTTGTCATATATAATCTATAGCAGCAACTGTCGATACAAAAGTCAGATGATAGAATCGGTCTTGATTAAACAAAGGCAGGTACTGAACATCTCAAAGGTGCCTGAAACTCAGATTTCGTGGATAAAATCTGAAGTCAACCAACACTAAGAGGATTAAAGAGGAATTATCAACGGGAGTGACCTAAATTGGCTTAACTGTGGATGGATCTCTTGGTATAAATATCTCCTTTTCTGTAACTTTTCTCCTTCCTCACCTACCTGAAGAAAGAGACAGCTATCTCTGAAATATAGTACTTTCTTTCTATATTCTGGTGTTTTTCTGGGCTCCTTTTATTATATATATATATATATATATATATTTATATATATATATATATATATATATATATATATATATATATATAGACAATATATATTATATATATATATATATATATATATATATATATATATATATATATATCAAAGATCAAAGAGAAGGAGCCATTGTTCTTTTGCACACAAGGTGAAGCGAGGGACAGGCATCTTGTACACAAAACAGTATACTGGCCGACGTTTCGCGATTAACTTTCCAGTCGCATTTTCAAGGCAGAAACAATTTTAGACACTATAATATTCAACTTTACATTTAAAGACATTCATGTAAATTATATTGAAAACACTAAAACAAAGAAAATCATTGAAAGTATAAGATACAAGACAAACAAGAAAACAGATTCAACATAACATATGCAGAAGAACCCACCCGAGTAGTGGAAGTGAGGAGACATAAAGGAAACATTTTTGAGAAACAATAACATTATCTGTAAAACATCAAATTAGGTTATATCAGGTATTAACGTAATTGTCATTAATTTTATTTTAGTCTCAGCCTTGTGATTTTCTTTAATTGTTGATTTATTTTTTAAGGTTAAGGTTAAGTTGGTTTTCTTGTGACAAGGCTGTGTTGCTAAAGACGTTTAGTGGCCTACTCCCCGGCATCGGAATGTGTAAAAAGTTCACATCTTAACTCCCTCTATTGTTTCTTTTTGGTGTTGGTGAGAGCTGCCATGGACTCTGGAGTGTTGACTGGCAGTTTCATCTCCTGATTTTACTGTGTTCGTCCTTGGAGACAAAAGTTTTCTTCGGAGGATAAGGTTCCTCCTCTAGTCAGTACGGGCCTGACTTGCATGCCTCCCACACATTTAAGCCGCTTATTGGATCTGGATTACCTTTTGTGCTGCTGTGGCTCAGTTCCTGTACCACCCACGGCGTTCTGAGCTATTGTAGCCTACCCTAGGCTAGTGTTTGTGTGAGGTGTGGACTTCCTGCGGGCTCAGGACGACGCAGAGGAATTATTCCCGGCCGAGTGGACGCAGGAAGGGCGCCTCTGCATCCTCCAGGACGTCTTCTTCGCCAGTGCGGCAGTTGTGGGGGCATTGTGGCCCGAGGAGGAACGTAGGGAGTCTGTGAACAGGTAATATCCTTTTGGTATTTATTTCAGGGTGGCACTACTAGTAGTATACCTCTGTTGCTACCTGTGCTCCAGAAACTCCCTCCGATAGCAGTGACCTGATGAGCCACGCCGTATCTGGTGGCTTGCTGTGAGACATGTCAGAGTTCCCCCAGTGCTATGACCCTCAGCCTAGCACCTTTGGACGCCAACAAGTGTGATGTAACCCTTTGTTCCCTCTATAAACTGTGAGGAGCTATTCTGTAGTTAAAGTATTTTTGAAGTTGTCTCATATAGAGAACATTTTATTTGCCCCTATCCTAGGGTGTTAATGTTAAAGTTTAGCTTTATAATATTAGGTAGGAATTTAAGTGTTTTCTTTCTGTATGTCTACTCCTTCCTTCCTAACCTTATTTAGCTATAGGTAGGTTATTTGGGCCCTTTATTTACTCCTTGTGTTATTTTTCTACTGTCTTAGGGATTTAGTTTTAGAGGTTAGGTAAGCCTAACTGGATTTAATTGTAAAGGCACTGCATATTTTGTCCTATAGTCACAAGGCTGACTGTTGCTTATTTTATTGCTTAGTGTAATAAATATTGTTAAGTATTCTCTCGTGTTTTCGTCTCCATTGACCTTTATTTATTGGGCACTGTATTACTGCCCTCTCTTTCCTGGTGCTTTAAGAACTTGGCACCACGGCCCCACAAGGGTCGTAATAGGCTACAAACAGTTGTGTAGATGACATATGGGCATTCAGAGTTGCAACTGTCTTAATTTATTAAAAGAGAATCTACAATGTTTAAGTCAATTTCATTGTTTACTTTTTTAAGAACTTGGAAGTCTTTATATTCTATAAGTTTTACATATTTTCGAGTGGTTTCTCATACTAGAATGCCCATGGTAGGACAGCCTACTACCAGCTCTAAGAGTAAGTCCTCTATGTGCTTCAATATGAAACCTCAGGATCCTCCTCGTGCATCGAATATATACTATATAGGTCTCACGATCTCATCCGGGGCACGTATACTTAAACACAACATTCGAGGACAAAAAGGGGCTGAGACGGTCCTTAAAGTGAAGCATTGACGCCATAGTTGGTGAGTTTTTGGAACAAGTGTAAGATCTATAGCGGGGAGAACTTTCTGGAATATATGCAAACATTTCCTCCACAATACACTATCACATAGGAAAAGGAAAATTAGCATAAATTTCCATTTTTGGGGCGGTAAAGATCATTGGTGGTTCATATTTTTTTTCATGCAGCATTTTCCTTAGACCCCTTGAAAACAACCTTGATGGAGAGCAAGCAATTGTCTTTAAAATATTCTATTAGTAATAAAATTTCTTGGTGGAAAGTAAACTAGTTTGATGTATGAGTAAAAGCCCTGTGGTGTGGGGTAGACTCGAGATAGCGTTAATCTTGAAGTTAAAAAACAAGAGCAGTAAAAATTCATTCCAGGTCCTGTAAAAACATTCTTCCTAAAAAATCCAGTGTAAAATCCCTGGTTATCCCTCGAAACAAGATATCAAAAGAGATAATTTATTTGCCGCCTCCTTGCCCAATGTAAACTTAATAATATGGTGTGGCTGTTAACAAATTCTGAAAACGCATCATCACGTTCGTACCGAAAGAGCGCGAAGGTTTCGTCCACGTATTTTCGATAAAACAACGGGTGGAAGATTGAAGGCCAAGCATCCATAATTCTCTCCTCCAGGAGCCAATAAATATGTTAGTAAACGTGGGTCCAAGTGGTGACCCTATAGTATAGCAAACTCTTCCACTTGTCTGTATAACGAACCATTAAAAACAAAGGTCGTGTCCAGCATGGCTAGGTCTAAAAGTTGTCTGAAAAGCGACTCGTTAAAACCATTGAAAAGAGAATCTGAATCAGTATAATTTGTTTAAAATACTCTCTATAGTAGCCTCCTCCACATGGACATTAGTGAAGAGAGATTCTGCATCAAGGCTCACCAAGAATAGATACGAATCCTGACAAAACCTTTCCCTTTAATTTGGCAGAATTTGTCAACGAAGTTTTTTCTAGTCAAAGGCTCCAATAGAGTTTTTAATTCCTCTACTGGAGCCTTTTAAAAAATGTACATCTTAACCCATATACAAGATAAACATGGGAATTTGATTATATTTTCAGTTCTCCCAGAAAATAATTGATTTAATGGCATTTGACAATGTTCAGGAAATAGGAGTAGGACTGAATTTATACTCAGTTACCCTTGTATAGTTTTGTATTTACGTACTCTTGAGAAGTCACTCCCATTTATTGAAGGAGGAAAGATAACCCCAAAAAATATCTAGAAGAGATATCAATTTTTCCTTCCCCCGAAAAGTTAAAAAAAAAAAAAAAAAAAAAAAGGAATTTGCTTGGGGACGAAGTTCTTATCGAAAGCAAATCACCAGAGGTCTGCTTTGTCTCCTCCACTGAGAACCACGTACATTGCACTCTATTTGCCAATGTTAGCGAAGGAGTTGCACGCAGATGAAAAAAGTTGGCAATGGGGCGCTTCAAGTGTGTTTACACTGGCCTGGTGCATTCTGGGTAATTTAAAAACAAAGAGGGAGGGAAGATTTTCCAATGCCGAGTGGACCCGCATTTCGGAACAATTTTGGAGGTAAATACTTTCCTGAGTAAATAGGAGAGAGAGAGAGAGAGAGAGAGAGAGAGAGAGAGAGAGAGAGATTGAGATCGTATATTTATATAAATATCTTTTTACTTGAAGAGATAATAGATGCAGAAACAGAGAGAGAGAGAGAGAGAGAGAGAGAGAGAGAGAGAGAGTGATTTTCCACCGTCAATCTATTCTCTCTCTCCAGTTGCAACCACAATTCGCGATATGCAGAGAAACAAATTATATATATATATATACATACTGGCATCTGTACCGTTCCTTCGAACGTGTTATCAAATGCACACTCACTTCTAAATGACCTGGACGTAGTACATCTTTCCCAGGCCAATGCTACTGCGTCACTGACAGGTTCAGTCAGGCACCGCTGGTCGACGGCAGGCGCATATATGTTGCGACAGGTTGCTCGGGAAAGATTTTCATCGCAAGGCCCCCCTTAAACGGCCCTTGATGAAACTAAGCCCATAGTTAAACTCTGATATTGATGTTAAATGCGTTTACAGTCATGTATATTAATTGATAGAACCAAATTTGAAAGCAGTAGTCCCATCTTTGACCCTTTGGTCCCTAATTCCCACAAAAAGGGAAGAGGCGGGAGATGGGGCTTTGGCTACGACCTCCTTCTCCCCTGGTCCGTAAGTCAAAAGGGCATCCATTCTTGGAGGTTGGGTGTTGCCCCACTTCCTACTGAGGGTGCCTTATGGTCCCCATATTGTGGGGAGTCTGTTTATACCTACACTTCTACATAGATGTCAACTCCGAAAGTTGAAAAAAATGAAGGGGTATGAAAAAGAGGGGTTATGACCCTCTTAGAAAAGGCCCTCGACTTTCGAAGTTTGACTAAAACCTTCTTGGGGGCGGGGGTGGTTCTATGGTAAAAATTTGGTAGCCCTAGCTTTCAAAGTCTAGTCATGCATTGCGAACAAACAGACAAACATACTGAAATTGCCTTATATAATATATATATATATATAGATATATATATATATATATATATATATATATATATATATATATATATATATATTTACTTGAAGAAATAAGCAGATGAGAGAGAGAGAGAGAGAGAGAGAGAGAGAGAAAGAGAGAGAGACACTGAATTTTTATTCCTTTTTTACTTGAAGAGATAATGAGATGCAGAGACAAATATGTTGAGAGAGAGAGAGAGAGAGAGAGAGAGAGAGAGAGAGAGAGAGAGAGAGAGAGAAAGCGTCTCTTCTCGATGTATTGATATACATTCATCTTTATGCAACCTGCAATGGCAATTTTCCATTAAGACACAATACCTCTCTCTTTTTTCCATTCATATTTCCTTTCTTTAGCTAAAAAGGCTGGACTCTGAATCCGTCTACGCTACCTGAGTGCAGGCAGATTCATTCATTAAAAAGCGAAGCAGATTCAATTGAGCGAATTCGTCGCGGAAAATCGAGTGAATTTCAGGATATTCAGCAACTTAGAGGGGATACAGCAACTGTAATTTGAATACGAATAAATAATTGAATGATCTGTTTAAAAAATATATTAAATTTCAATGTGTATGGTGAGAGATTATTTTTGAAATATGGGAAGCCTGTCGTGGAACCTCAAAAGTCCAAGGGCCCTGTAGGCGTGTTTCATATGAACAGGGTTCATCTTCTGAATAATGATAATAATAATGAATACAGTAATGTCCCCCTACAGCGTAAACTAAAAACAATAAAACAATCAATGCTTCATTACTACAAGGGCGCGCGCTGATAATCCCGCAACATAATTGTGTGATATATTATATAATGATAAAAATAAAAATGAACGATTCATTTACAAAGCTCAGTCATTACGGCAATAATTGCAGGATTGTCATAGTTGCATTTCCCTCTATAATTCGTCTAGCTTTGGTAATTTTATTAGTGACATCTAGCGATTTCAAAGTGATCGTTTTGTACAACACAGACGCTTTGTAAAAAGCTACTGAATTTCTCTCTGAAATGAGATAATTTAATGAAAAAACTGCGGTATTTTTTACCAAACTTCTATCTAAATTATTCCTCAGTTTCAGTGACATGTAGTCTAAACGAATGATCCTTCGCAGGGGTAAAGAAAGAATTGGCTCTCATTTTGCAATGTGATTAAATGAGAGAAATGTCTTATTTTTACAATATTTCTCTGTTTACTGTTTTTTTCCAGATTCTATCTAAATTATTCCTGGGTTTACCAAAAAAAAAAAAAAAAAAAGCAAAAATGAAAGAACGCTAGGTAGACGGGACGTGTACAGTCAGAAAGACTGATCCTTAGCTGGGGTGAAGGAAGTATTGGTTCTCATTTTTTTCTAGATGCATCACATCCCTCATCTTTAAAAGGACGCCCACGGATGCTCTTCCAAGCCAATTTTATCATCCTTGCAGAAAGCAGCCGATCATCAGTCACCTTTTTTTTTTTTTTTGTCGATTTGTGCAGGAATAGGAAGAAGGGCTTAAAAGAGGACGTGAAAGAAACACTTCAGAAATGCGCGTTACAAGTGGATATGATGAGAGAGTGATATAAACATGATATATATATATATATATATATAATTTATAATAATCGGATTATGAGAATGAGATATAGTTACATATCCAGACAGAGGTAGATTATTAGAATTCAGGCATAGTGAGTGAGACTGCATGGAACGAGCTGCCTGTGAGACGGTGCGCAGAGAGACAGTGAAGGTGAGACACTTTTCAGTTATGGAGTGAAGAGACGCTTTTATCATTTCCATTGATTAAGTGAAATGATGGGGAGATGGGTTCTCTCCTTTTTGGTGTACATTGATTTTTAAATTTTTTATGCATTTGTATCTTCACATGTTTGTAGTAGCGTTTTCATATTATTTTCTAAAAGATGTGACTCTGTCGCGAAAAGGGACTGATCCCCCTTTTAGCGACAAACCTGCCACAACGTCATGTTAGTTTAGCAAGAAGAAGAGACGATGACGTCGTGAATTCAGCTACGCATCCACGTAACTTTTAGTATACGAATATTTAAACTAGTATATAAGACACTGTGTGACAGAGAAGGACTATCAATTCTGTTAAGGAAAATTGGTGTCTTAATAAATTTCTTTTAACTTTTAGCCATGTATGTATATTATTATATGAAAAAAAAGAAAAAAAAAAAAAAAATAAATGCGCCAAGCGAAATCGTGCCCGTAGGAAGGACTCGCTCGAGGTAGCGAAATTTAGCTTAACTGAAATGAAACTTTATTCTAAATTCCACCTTTTTGTACAAGATCAAAAGTTACAATTTGCTGATGTAATAAACCAGATCCTGACGTAGTTCTAGAATGTTACGCGCTGGCGTCACCAAGCTGTAGTTAAGCCTAACTCGAGTAGAAAGCGGCATTCTTTTCCGAGGTAGGAGCATGTTCAGGTAAGACTGGTCCCCTTCTCCTCTCCAGACAGTGTCTTTGCCATACTATGAGATAGTGTAAGTTGATCGTGGGTCATCCCCAACATCGGTAGTGTTATGTCGTGTGTTTTGGCTTTATATTAATCATAGCTTCATGGGTAATCGAATTATGTGTGTTTTGCTAACAGATTTTCTTAATGGCCTGTTTGTCCGCCTCACGGACATAGAGTATTGCAACGGTCATGTGCCAAATTGCTTTGCTGATTATTTGACTTGATGTCACTTCATGTCTCTTTCGGGTTGTCAACATGTAAGTAATGTGTGGGGATATGTTTATGTATCCAAATTAATTTAATTTTGAAATAAAATCTTGTAAAAATCGTGAACCTTGTCTTCTCAAACTCTCCTCGAGTAGTAGCAGCTAAGTCTTAGACCTTGTCATCGCCCAGAACACCAGGACACGAGCTAATTAAAGTAAAACGCGAAAAATTCGGGACACTCTTGTTCTTCCTCAGATGTTTTGAATGAGTTACGTGATGAGGGAATTTTTTTACTTATAGCTATGACTTCGGTCATGGCAGACTGTGACATAATATGGGAATAATTAATATGAGGAGATTTTCAATTTAACAAGTACTTATTTGCCAGAAGTAAGGACAGGCATGGCTCATTGATACTGAATTAATAATATGTAGAGAAGAGGCTGAGTGGTGCTATATATATATATATATATATATATATATATATATATATATATATATATATATATATATATATCTATATATATATATATAGCTATATATACACACTCACACACACACACACACACCCACATATATATATATATATATATATATATATATATATATATTATATATATATATATAATATATATCTACCTGTATGAAATGAGTATGAAGAATATAAATAAAACAGCATTATGAATTTTGATATATAGACTCTCCGTGGGAACAGAGGTCTTAAAGACAAGATTCAGCATTAGCTCTGAAAATGTTGATGCAACCTCCTTGGTCCTGATATATAGTTTTGATTTAGTTTTCCTGCGATGGCCTAGTATGATTTTGTCGGAGTCTTTTTTTATATTTACCTTTCAGATTTTTTTTTCATTTTTCGGTATTTTGGGCATTTTCACAACAGTTATGAGTCATTAGTTGCCAGGGCTAGAGAATGGCATATATGTCTCATTTGTTTTTTTGTTTTTTTTTGCCGAGTCAAGTATGTACTTTCAGACAACGTAATGTTGCAATTGGGGTATAACGTGTTCCTGATGGTTAATATTGGGAATGGGTTATTATTTTTTGTAATTTGGGGCTGGTTTTGTTACTTTTTTTCATGGGGTCATTTCCTTTCTATACGTGTTAGTATTGGTGAGCTTAAAATGTAAGGACAGTAGTCCGTAGAGTTTCTGTGATTTCTCATTTTTTTTCTCTCTCTGCACAAACGCAGCGACGCGTTTTTTTGGGGGAGGATGGTTTTGTGCTAATTGTGTATGGGGTTGGCGAGTCCTTTTTATTTATTTTTATTATTATTGAAGAGTTTAGTATTTTCTTTACGGGGTTATAGTTGCTTTTTATATATACTATATCATTGATGGCGATTTATGATTTCGCGATCTGATGAAGTTACTTCACTGGTTTTAGTTAGGGATTAGTTCAGTGATTATGTGATAGATCCGAGTTGTTTTGGCACATTATAGTTTTTATGTTAGTGGTGTTAATTAGACAACGTTCAGTTAATATTTCTTAGAATTTTGAGGTCATTAATTGACGTGTATGTCTAGGGTTAATTCTTCTTTAATTGACCGGTGACTGACTGACATACTGAAACACCATAAACACCATTCCCCTCCGCCAGCAAGACGTCCTTCAGCTATTGTTTGGGAGAACTTCGTGGAGCAAGATGTCGTGTGCTGCCGGTTAGATTTTCCGCGTCTGTGGCACCGAACCGTTTGTGTCGCTAAAGGAGTTGGTTGATTTTGTCGAGGTAGAAGTCTTTGTCCCATGATTACGATTTTGCCCTCTGTTCAAGACGATACCAATGAAACACCCAACAATAAAATAAAAATTCCACACCTGGACAGGATTAAGACGGTGACCCAGACTCGGAAAGTCTAACCCTTTTGCATTTACTTACCCAAACACCTAGCTAAATCCTTGATTAATGTCCAACAAAAGACATCCCCCAAGGACACAGGCGCTTACGAAATCTCATGCCTGGGTTGTGACTAATCTTACATCAGATTTACAGGATAATCACTTCCCCAGAGATCAATACAACATAAATGGTCAGTTTGATATAGACAACAGAACTGAGCTATTTTCAATCATATAAATGAACATAACCACAGAATAAACTGGAATTTGTCACATATAACTTATAGCAGCAACTGCAGGTACAAGAGTCAGATGATAGAATTGGCCTTGATTAAATAGAGACAGGTAATGAATATCTCAAAGGGTGCATGGGATTCAGATGTCATCAATAAAGTTTTCATTAAACCAATGCTTAAGAGGATTACAGGAGGATTATCAGTGGGAGTGATCTAAATTGGCTTATCTGTGGATGGATCTCTTGGTATAAATACCACCTTTTCTGTAACTTTTCTCATTCATCTACCTGAAGAGAGAGACAGCAGTCTCTGAAATATAGTATTTTCTCTCTATATTTTGGCATTTTTATGGCCTCCTTTAATTAGATGGAATTCTGTTATAACAGAACATTTTTACCAGTCTTATTTATATATATATATATATATATATATATATATATATATATATATATATATATATATATATATATATATATATATATATATATATATATACATATAATATATATAATATATATATATATATATATATATATATATATATATATATATATATATATATATATATATATGTGTATATATAAATATATATATATATATACATATATATATATATATATATATATATATATATATATATATATATATATATATATATATATATATATATATATATATATATATCACCACTCAGCAGCTACTCTACATAATTATGAGTTCAGTATCAATGAGCCATGCCTGTCCTTACTTCTGGCAAATAAGTGCATGTTAAATTGAAACTATCCTCATAATAATTATCCCCATGAAATGTCATACTCCTCATATTAATTATTCCCATTTTATGTCATATATGTCATGTAAAAAATTCCCTTATCAAGTAACTCATTCAAAACAACTGAGGAAGAACAAGAGTCACATCTTTTAGAAAATAATATAAAACCACTATAAACATGGGAAGATACAAATGCATAAAAATGTAAAAATCAATGCACACCAAAAAGGAGAGAACCCATCTCCCCGTCACTTCACATAATCATAGCCTTCAGGCACCGAATATTTAAACTGTTCAGTGGAAATAATAAAAGCGTCTCTTCACTCCATAACTAAAAAGTGTCTCACCTTTACTGGCTCTTTGCACACCGTCGTCTCACAGGCAGCTCGTTTCACGCAGTCTCACTATGCCTGAATTCAAATAATCTAGCTCTGTCTGGAAATGTCATTATATCTCATTCTCATAACCCGATTATTCTCGAAGCTTCTTTTCTATGTCTATGTCTGTCTATGTCTGATGGTTTATCAAGTATCCCTGCTTTCGCTATTAAGCGTTCAGACGGGATTTCCAAATCACTTATATTATAGTTAAAAATTTAAAAGTCTATGTAATGTAAAGAGGGTTAATTGCATTTGTCTCAGTATTATAGCTTAGTGAAAATAAATGGGTTTTCAATAGCTTTTTGAACTGAAAGATATTTTCAGCACACTTAACTGATGCCGGAAGTTGATTATACAATCTAGAGCGCAGTGCTTAAAAGTTCTAGTACCAAGAGTGGTCGTTGCACGAGGCTCATCAAAGTCTGAAATCATCACGGGAGAGGCGTGTATGAACACTAGGCCCTACTACGTATCTTTTCAGGCAACCTTTAGGATACAATGGCTCTCCGTGTTAATAGCTTGATATGTTTAAGACGCAAAGTTTGAAAATAATCTTTGCTTTAACTGGTAACCAGTGTAATTTAATTAAGGTTGGAGTAATATGTTCTCGCGGGGATATACCAACAATTAGTCCTAGCAGCTCTATTCACAAAATCATTTGAAGTTTCTTAAGACGATAATTAAGTAAATTGTAATACAACGAGTTACAATAGTCTACTCTACTAACTACCAAACTATTAATTAGGAGCTTAGTGGCATCTTCGTTAAGATATTTTCTAATGATGCGATATTCCTCAGATGATAATTTGCGGTCCTAACCACATTGTTAATATGTTCATCAAATGTCAAAGAACCACCATCAACTACTACCCCGAGATCTCTGACTTTATCAGTTAACAAAATATTTTCCTTATTGATGGAGATGCTATTAACGTTATCAAACCTTCTTAATTATATAGTGCCAATTAGAATACATTCAGTTTATTATCATTTAGTTTTCAGCTTTTTCTTTTGCATCCATTTCGAAACATCTGCCATAAGCCTATCAATAACAGCTTGATCTTCAATATGTCGTCCACTATTAAATAGAACTGGGTGTCATCAGCAAAAAATTTACATTGAACGCCATGTAATTTAAATATCCAAGACAACTCGATTGTATAAATACTAAAAAGAACCGGGCCAAGTACGCTTCCTTGTGGAAACACCCGTGGTGAGCTTTCTACTTTCAGAATATCTATCTTTAACCTTCACCTTGAAAAATCTATTCGATAAATAGTTATTAAACCATTTAAGAGCATCCCCGATCGATCCCAATAGCAGTCATATCCTCTATTAACACTTCATGAACCACTGTATCAAAAGCAGCGCTAAGATCTAGGAGAATAAGCAAGCTACATTTACCGTCATCAGAGAAACCTAACAAATCATTAATTACGGCACAAAGCTGTTTAGTAGAATGGAATTTCCGATAAGCCGACTGATCTTCAGGAATAGCTCCAATTACTTTCAAGTGCTGACTGAGTTGATCTAGAACGGAAGTCTCGATCATTTTTAACAAAAAACAAAGACAAGTTAGAAATTGGTCTGAAAGATTTCAATTCTTGATGATCAACGGATCCTTTAAGAGATGGTTTATTCATAGCAACTTTTTCAGAGGATGGAACTAAGCTCTTAGTAATACTCAAGTTGACTATTCGAAGCTGCAATTACAATAACCTATCTATGTTCAGGGCGTCGATGACCTCATTTATTGGAAAAGGATCGTTACTGCAATAAGAGCGGCCATGAACTAATGAACATAGTTTTGTAAGCATCGAGTGAAATTGTGGCCTAAACTGCAAAAACTTTGAGAAGGAAAATCAGGAAAGTAAGGATAGGGGCAAGAAACATCAGTTGTGAAGTTACAAAGTAAACAGGCATCCTTTGACTCAAAGAATTCAGCAAATTCATTTGCCAATTCAAGCTCAGACCTCCCGTCTGGTAAAACATGCCTCTTAATTTTCCCTAAAAGTTCATCGAACACAGAATACAGCCTTTTGATATTGGACCCAACCTCAGTTACTTTTTCATTATAATATGTCTTCTTTACATCTCTTAATAATCTATTTACCTCATTCCTAGCTTCCACATAAACATTCGATTTCTCTTTGTTTTATGCTTATGCCAACGTGACTCTGCCAACCTCCGTTTTTTCCTAGCTTCCCTAATTGCAGCATTGAACCATGGGGAGCTGTCTTTATGACAATATCTTTCTCTACCACAGGGCACATTTTATCATATTCTTTGGAAAATACAGAAAAATACAAGGCAACAAGACAGACCACACATTCACCTACAGAAATATTTCTGCTACTATTTAAGTCAGTACATCCACAGGTTCATTATATTTTTCTTCAATAACAGTAACACCCACATCTATTAGTACAGTAGAGTCTAATAACCGTTTGTTACTAAATGTTATTTTAGTCCTAAGTTTACTTGGTAATAAGACTGAAATATCAAACATAATAAGCTTGTGGTAAAAGAGATAGAAAATCTGGCTCCACTATCAAATTCATAAAGTAATTATCACCCGTAAAACAAAACAGCATCTAAAATATGATCTGACCTAGAGGTAAATACATTCACCTTATTAACAAAATTCATATTGTTCATTATATCAATAAACTTCTTTACATTTGTATCTCTATAATCCTCTAACCACATATTAAAATCTCCACATATATATACAGGGGGTCCTCGAGTTACGACGTTGATCCGTTCTTACGATGCATCGTAACACGAATTTCAGCGTAAGTCGGAACATTGAAAAATACCACATGATTTAATGTAAATACCTATCAATAACAACGAGAGAACAATTCCTTACCTTTATTAGTTTTGAGTTGGCTTGCACACTGGAGAGGAAGCTGCGGTGCTGGAGAGACTGGGAGGTTAGTGAAGAGAAAAAGAACCTCCAGAAGTTGCTGGAGATGCTGAGGCAGATGATTCTTGAGGTGAGGCAGATGATTCTTGAGGTGAGGCAGAACATACTAGTACTGGAGATGCTGAGGCAGGTGATTCTAGCCACAAACTCTTCACTTTCACTTCCCTCCCCCTTTTCTTTTTTCAACGCTTCAAACAATCTTTTCGCCTTCTCCTGAATCACCATAAGGCTGACTGGGATACGCCGTTGATTTTGTTCTTCCAACCAAAGCACCAATAACCTTTCCATTTCAATTATTAGACCACTACGCTGCTTAGTTATCACTGTCGCTTTCATAGGAGCAGATCCTTTCACATGTTCAACGATGCGCTCTTTATCTTTGATAATGGTAGCAACGGTCGAAACGGCTAAGGCCAAGCGAGCGGCCAATGTTTTGTTGGCGTTTCTCCCTTCTCGGATCGCTTTATAATGTCCACTTTAATTTCCATGGTGATGGCCTTTCTTTTCTTCGATGCACTACCATCAGAAGAGTCCGGCCCTTTGCGCTTGGGAGCCATAACAAAGAGCAAAAAGTTACAAAAACGATACAACACGAGGGAGAGAGAGGCAGTGTAAACAACCAAAATGGCGTATGGACGAGGACTGAGCGTAGCGAAGCGACGCCGCCTCTCCCCCACAAAGCGTATTCTTCCGCCGTGCGCCTGGAACTAGTTCGCGTTTGTTTACGTTGCTTACGACGCTAAACCGCGTAAGACGGAACGACGCAAAATATTATTTTTTATATTTTTATGGGGGCGCGTTCGTAACCACGAAACATCGTAAGCGAGACCAGCGTAACCCGAGGACTTACTGTACATTACATTTTTCATTTTCAAAACAATCCAGAATACAGAAAAGTCCTTCTAAAAACGTAGCCTTGCTTAGCTGAGGAGGACGATATACGACTTAAAATAAAAACTGTACATTACAGGCCTTAAACTCCGAGGCTAAATACTCAAAACTCACAAATGCTCCAACAACCCTAATTCTAACGTTTGTAAATGTTTTGTATAAAACAATGCCAACCCCACCTCCCTGACCAAAATTACGTGGTGTGTGAAAAAGTTTGAGTGTCCGGCAATAGTTCATTAATTTTCAAATTATCAGTAGCACTTAGCCATGTTCTCTGTTATAGCGAACACATCTATTCCTTGTCCACAGATTAATTCTCTTAATTCTGTTGTCTTGGTGCGTACTGACTGCGCATTCAGTAAGGCACATTTTATTCTTCTATTACTGGAATCCATGATCAGTCTGTTGGGCAATTCGCTTCCTCTCAGCAACATTCGATGGACAATTCCAGTAAAAACAGCATGTTCATTATCGGAGAGGTTCATTCGCGCACAATGATGGCATTTTTTCAAACTTTCAGACTGACAATGCCTTGTCTCATGATCAGTTCCGTTACAACGTCCACATATCCGAGATCCATTAGAAGCCTTGACTCTACATTTGGCTCAAAATGACCATATCCTTGACAGTAGTTACATATTATAACATGATAACTATCCCATACCTTATGTCGACCAAAGTTGGTGAAAAGTATATCTCCATTTTCGTATATCCTGGCGTCCTAATGATAGGTGTACATTTAAAAGTATAATTATACGATTTACCATCTTTAGCTTCTCTAGTTGATACTAGTTTCATATCATCTGACTTACATTATTACCTTGAAATATTATTATTCTTCTTCAAATCGCAGGCAGGACGTCATCCATCTGTTTTTCTTGATTACTAACATTGGCAACGGTGATTTTAGGCGACATCTTCTGAGTACAGTTGATCATAATTTTATGGTCATCAGCTGTCTGTCCAGAGTTCGTTTAGCATTTTCTCTTGTTTTCTTGTCTGGAAAGTCACGACCAGTGAACCTTTTTTCGTAGGCTTTACATCACTAATTTGAATATTCCCAAGGACTTTTGTTAATACACCTTTCTTCTCTTCCATTGTGGTAGCTTCATTCTCATCTTCATCAGCGATCAAAATCAAATTTCTCTTCTTTCACCACGTCAGAATAACTTGGTTTCAAATCCTTTACATAGCTCACCAGTAGCCCCAAGCCTAAGAAATTGATTTTCCGTCTTCAGTTCAAATATTTGTTTTTCTAATGAAGCAAACATATCTCTTGCCATTAATTCTAACGTTTCCATTTTTCGGCCAAGCTCATTCAAGGTAACTGTCTCCAAAAAATTGGGCTCACATCTTCTACAGTAGAATTTAAGACCCTTACATCCAATAGAAATTGACTTCTCTACCTTTCTGTAGTCTTCCATAGATATTCCCTCACATTTCCGATGTACTTTCCTGTTACATGAAGAGCAGTCCAGTTGGTTATCATCGTTTTGACGATCGCAATAACAAAATGCCATTTCACAAGAAAACTAAAACTTCACTTTCAAATCATAGCAAGGCTCCGTTAGTAGGTAGAAATTATGACGTAACAATGACGTATCCGTGACGTCACTAAGGAAAATCTGCGCGGGGGCCGTTTGAGAATGCGCATCAAGTCAACTAGGCCCTAATACACTAAGTTGGAACGCACTTTCACAGCACTATTTATGTCACTAAGTGGATTAGGCACATCCTACACATATTCATGCACGAATACAGACAGGTTAAACAGCAGTTTAAGGGCAAGGTACTCTAAAACGGGCCAAATTAATGAAGAGGATCTGGTTTACGTTCCTGTCAAGAGCTTCTTCTTCTCTCTCCATTCCTTGGTGACGTAGAAATGATATGACACTGCCCTTGGGTCACTTTGCGCGCGTGTGTACTTTCCACCTCGATTGGCGTGGCCTATGGTATGCCCGTGCCTCGAGCTCTCCTGTTTTTGTCAACATCACAGTTTATCAACACTTCAGAAATGTGCTGACAAGTCTTCACTGCCTCGGCGGAGATTTCTTAAACTTATCAACATTGCTGAAGCATTCCATCATCTTCTCTTGACACACTTTGAACACTCCCTATGATATATTTATTGTCCCGAAGGAGCTGTTTACACACACACACACGCACAAACACGCACACACACACACACACACATATATATATACACACACATGTATTTGTAACTGCATTTCACAAGCTATTCTAATCATAGATGAAGTACCGATATTGCAAAACTAGTACCAATTTTACAATAAATTTGTGATATATGGATTAAATCATTTTGAGGTGTTTTGACCTGTAGAGAAAACTGAAAGGTGACATTTGTAGAGAGACTGAATCTTTTTATTTTTTATTTTGTATCATATAAGATTATGAAACAAAGGTTGGTAGTATACAAAGAGCGTATTGGATAGAACTTGAATGTCGTCTCCCTGCCTTGAAGATAAATTCTCTCTTCTTTCTTCTCGCAGTAATACAATAGAATTTCAGAAAGTCATCGAAGCGCCAGATTTATCGGCAACAGCGCCAGAATTTTCTGCGCTATCTCTCGCAATCAAGATCATAATTCTCTCCGCTCTATTTGCAGTCCTAAGTAAAAGTGTTGCATGCAAAATGCAAAAATTGCAGAGGGGCCGTGCAATGTATTTACTCACGCAGCAAGGCTGTTGCATTCCCGAATCTTTGAAAACACAAAGACAGCTTTATTTTGCGTTTCGGAATTCTTTTCGGCATGAGTAATAATATACACATAAAGAGAGAGAGAGAGAGAGAGAGAGGTGGGTACAACACGCGTCATCCTCTTTCATTAAGAATAAAGAGAAACGGTTTTGCGAACTGCTGTGCAACAGTGACTGTTGTTCAGACGCCCTCGTTATTCTTGCAACATTGTTGGCTTTTCATTCCCAACCAGTCTGTTGAAACGATTTCCCAAACAGATACCGTCATTTTTCCCCTTTCCGTGTTTTCCTGAGGCTAAAAAATGTTTGCAACCTTTCCGCACCTTCAACACCGACGCGAAATGATTTGTGCTGAATGAGCCAGGAACCACCGGAACCAAATCAATCTTGTCAAGTTCGGACGAAGTTGGAGCGACTCATCATTATTGAGTCAAATATTGAGAGAAATAAAAGCGTGGTTGAGTCCTCCTCACTCACAGTACTGTATAGTATGTATCGAATACGATTGAATTCATTCAATGTTGTCCACTTTTAGCTATATTTCTCACCCTACAAAGCTGTCAGGGTTCCTCGTTAGATGTAGAACTAGATCTCACTGTTTATGTATTGAATACAATTAACTTAATTCAGTTTCGTCCACTTTTAGCCCCATTTCTCAACGCCAGAAACTGTCAGGTAGTTGAGTCGCTATGGGGGCTGCGCCCCCCCCCCCAACAAGTTAAAATTCCCTTTGTAGCTAAACTTTAACCCTCTGGTGGTCAAACACAGATATTCTCGTTCTAGCGACATGCTCTTTTTCTTTTTCTGAAACAACTGACATGAGCTGCTGATGATTATTTTTGATCGATTTGATCCATTCTTTCATATTAACATTAGTCACTATTTGATCCATTTACAAGCCATTGGAAAGTTTTAGGTGAGAAAGTATTTGAAATATTTTTAGTTTATTTACAGTTTTGCTATACATCTAGTGACATTATTTTGGTTTTTGTTACTTTTACATCTTATATAGAGCTGCGTAGTAAATGGATATAGTTATTGATTTTTAACTGAAATGACATGTTTTATGAATGAAATTTTGATCCAACTAATGTTTTTCAACTTATGTATGAAGTGTTGAAGCTATAGTTACAGTTTTGAATAGGTGGAATGCAATTTGCTAGTGCTGCATAGAAATAATTTCCAGGGAGAGGAGAGAAACAGAGGGAATGGAACAGGTGGATAGGATGAAATTTTGAAGATTTAGGAGGGTCATAAGCAAGGTTGGAGTAATTACCCTCGAAGAAGTAAATTACAATTACTATTACTATAAAAAACAGATTGCAATTACAATTATAATTACATTTCGAAATGCAGTTACATAACAATTACTTAACAACAAATTCCAGTAACAAGCACAGCGGATTTGGATGCGAGAGGTACGCTAATCTTTGCTGCAGGAAACAGTGTACTGAGGCGAGCAAGATCGAGCTAATAGAGTTTCACAATTTATTTCTAGAAGTTTAGTAAGTGATAGAAGAATAGAGGTAATATTAAAAACACGTATTTATTAGCACTACTAACCATTTCAGTCCCGTTGTTGCATTAGTATATAGGTTCTCTTGAATATTATCTTTTCATATATCAGCTGTATCTTTTTGATATTTTGGCACAGCATGTTTTAGACCCTCCGGTAATTTTGGGAAAAAACAAAATGAAGTACCAGAAGTTTATTAATTAAGGCCATTTACTCTTGAACTTTTTCAATTTCCTCAGGATTCGTTGTGGATATCCGGACACCTGTCTTTGGCTTAGCTAGAGACTCAATTCTCTTTGTCTCAAACTTGTAAATGGAAGAGTGTTCCTCGGTATGGTATTTTACGCTTTACATCCAAATTAGTAATTAGGATTGGTTATTGTCGGTTATTCAAAACATAAAAGTCATGTCGTAGTACTCTCTTCCATTCATAAGTTTGAGCTAAGCCAAGGGCAGGAGTTCGGATATCGACAACGAGGAAATTGGAAAATTTCAAGAGTAAATTGCCTTAGTCAATAAAATATGGTACTTCATTATATTGTCCAAAATTCCTGGAGGGTCTAAAACACGCTATGCCAAATATCAAGACGATACAGCTGATGTATGAAAAGATATTCAAGACTACTATTATGCATTTCACTCGCCTTAAGTTATTGTTGTTTTTTTTTACTTTTTAATAACTTCTTAAAGAATAACCGCATCACTATGAGATATTGACGGAGCCTTATTTACAAACCTACCGTAATTTTTTGTTATCAACTTGCAGTGCCAAAGGTAAACAGATAAGTTCGTTTGTTCTTGAAAATGAAGAGAAATTCCAACTTCGATGAAAACTCTGCCAAAATCTCATACTGATCCGATTATTCTTTAAGAAGTTACTCTAAACAAATAATGCCTAGAGGAAAGGGAAATACATAATGGTAAAATACAATTACCAGGAAGTAGTGAAGTGATCCAGATTAACTTCAATTGAAACAAGTTGAAATGCGCCCAAGTTTCTTCGGCGCAATCGAGTTTCATATACAATGCATAATCTGTGGCTCATGAAACTCTCAGCAGGCCGTGGTGGCGCCTGTGTTGCTGCATTGCCAGAGCACGAGTATGGCTAGCTTTAACCTTAAATGAAATAAAATCTGCTGAGGCTAGAGGGCTGCAATTTGGTGCGTTTCATGATTTGAGGGTGGATGATCAACATACCAGTTTGCAGCCCTTTATCCTCAGTAGTTCTTAAGATCCGAGGACAGACAGAAAAAAGAGCGGACAGAATGAAATGCGGACGGACAGACAAAACCGGCAGACTAGTTTTCTTTGACAGAAAACTAAAACCCAGTTGCCGAAGAGAGAAGAATTCATCAGATAATCTTCTGAAATTTTGGAAGAGAATTTTGCAAGAAAATAACGAAAACAAACGAGACTTCTAAAGAGTTAACCGTCAACGCTAATGAGATAAAATTGCTTCAAGTGGGGTGGGAGCTCATTAATGACTCTAACAATGGAAACCCGATGAAGATAAATACTGTCTGAAAGCATAAGACCAACGTTGACTCGAATGCTGTTTTGTTCAATGCTTCGTCAGCTGAAAAGCAGTTGTCCATCAGAAACAGGATTCAAGAGGATTATTTCAATCCCATCCACGCGAGGGTAAGTCTCTACGCTGCCAGAGGAAGGGTAAAACATTGTTTCACACGGTTGCTTAAATATACTTCTTACGTCATTTGTCTCATAGCTTTACAGAGTTTTTACATCCATTGATTGAAATTTTCTCTCATACAACGAGAACGAGTTTAAATTGAGAAGATGGCCTGAACCGAACCAAGAATTAAAACGAAATGTTTCAATTAGTCTCAAGTACATAGGCTGTAATTTGACTTATTTTTAGGTACAATTTTCTCAAATCCAACGTTTCCATACTTTTGTCCGCTCTCTGATTCCCAAAGCATCGCTTAATAAAATCGACGGATTGTTTTCTTGTCTTTTGAAGAATAACACCGTTTATAACTCTTGTTTCATATTTTAGCATTCATGAATATTAAACTTATCTTGCGCTTATAATATATATGATAAGGTTTTCAGTCAATCCTTCATTTTCTCCGAAGCCCCTGAACCCTCAAATATTCACCTATACTGAAAAAAAAAAAATCAAAAAGCCTGGGGTGATCTGTTTAAACTATGCAAAAATAAATCTATTGCATGACATACACCAAAGGCACACATTTTTATATAAATGATAACCTAATCTACCAAAGAGAAAAGATACTGTCAAACTTTAAACAAAATACGAGCATGCTTCAAGCATAATGAAGTCAACATCTAAACCAGCTGGAAGTGGAGGAGGCCGGCAAAAAATATGCTGACAACAGAATGAGCTTCAAAAGAGCATTTAAACTGTAAACCTTAATCGAGGTCAATATTAGCTCAAACGAAAGGCAATGCAATACTGATTTTTAAAAAGATGTGACAAATTAGGTTGGTTAATCAATGTTGCTTCTAAAGACATGTTTTGTTCGCTTAATTGTATCGTCATTGGCAGAAAAGCATTGCCTTTCGTTAGCTGGTATAGAGGAAAGGATTACGTCAATCCTGTCCCACGCTCACGCAACCCCCTAGCGAGCAAATCTCTCCAGGTGACTAGACATGTTTTATAACTCTGTCGTTCACTCGTTCGCGATTGAATTAACTAGTCAGTTGACCCTATGCTTTATTTTAAAGCATAGGCTTGGCGTTTGTTGAAGATATATATATATATATATATATATATATATATATATATATATATATATATATATATATATATATATATATATATATATATATATAATGAATATTTGTATATATATTTGGCTTTTATAGAAAACCAAACCGCTTTACAGACCCCCCAAAAAATTTTACACACAGCCCTTAAGTCACCCCAGAAAGGTTTACAACTCAAAATCAAACCCCCTGCCCCATGACAGACATACAAACACAGACTAAACAAATGAAATTTTTTTTTCATATTTACTCTTTCCTTCGGTTTTCTGGTTTATTTTTCATTTTCACCTGACGCTTCACCTTTTCTTCTGGCGCTGCCATATGTATGATTAACCTTAAACATAACCTATAACATCAATTTTGATCATTATTTATGATAATAATTAATATAACTATTTATTACCCCAATAAAACCTACAAAAAGTGGAAAGCAGTGTCTGCATATTAGTCGGTAACTTTTTGTACATATGGTATAGAAGTTGAGATATACATCGTTATACCCCAGATGATTCAATAACTCTAACACCTACTTCTTTGCAAGATCAAGCGTCCACAAGAGAAATATATATAGAAAAATAAAAATAACCGTTAATTTTAC
>NC_061098.1:54214446-54219446 GCF_015104395.2 Macrobrachium nipponense | reverse complement strand
CCTGCAATGTCTATTTGCAATGCAGGAGCAAGAGGAGTTGCATGCAAATTCAAAGTTACAATGGTGGCTTCAAGTTGGTCTATTTCTGCTGGCTGCATTTTAGAATATTTGAGATCCAGCGGGATGATGATGAGCAGCCCAGTATTTCGGAGGGATTTGGACCAGAGTAATCGATTGTGTGGAGAGAGAGAGAGAGAGAGAGAGAGAGAGAGAGAGAGAGAGAGAGAGAGAGAGAGAGAAATGGCATTTGTTCCCATGCAGTTTAAAAGCAACCTTGATTTATGGATTATTGCAGTTTTTTTTTTTTACAATAATTTCGAATAAACACAAATCGCCTCCCCCCCCCCTCTCTCTCTCTCTCTGCACACACACACACACACCACACACGCATACACACACAAAAAGTCTCTAATCTTATTGTCCTTATTATGGTAAATTCCTTTTATTTCTGTTCACTTATGTAAATCTGTCTGTCCTTCTTTGTCGCAGACATAAAGACACATCTCTCTCTCTCTCGTCATCTCTCTCTCTCTCTCTCTCTCTCTCGTCTCTCTTCTGTCTCCTCGTCAAAATAGCTTTTTAGGAAGAGGCAAGTGCCCTTCAGACGAGACTTGGCATCACGCCTGGTCTTCTTCTTCTTCTTCTTCTTCTTCTTCTTCTTCTTCTTCCTTGGATTTCGTCCACCACCTCACAGCCTCCGGCTTCTTAATTTGAGGAATCCGAACTGGGAGCCATTTCCAGGAGGGACTGAAAGTGGCGCATTTTTCATGGAATTATTTATTTTTGCCTCAGTTATTTTATTTTCATTTTGTTTTTCAGGTAAAGCCAATTTAATGTATTTGCTTCATTGAAAAGATTGTATCTTTTTATATGCTCAAAGTTGTCTCAAAGAACTTTTATATATGATGATAATTCATTATTTATTTGGATTTTGCTGGAGCCACCAATTTTATATAGATGAGATTTCGTGGGTTTATTTACATAAACAAATATATGTTATACATTGCATGCACACCATATAAATGAAGACTTGATATATCAAAGTTGTTTTCTTGAAATATTTTTGTTGTCTGTTGATTAATCTAAAATTAATATTCAAATCCTGAAGAGAAGCAATTGTAAAAGTAAAAACATACGCATTAAATAAGAATACCATTTTAGAGAGTCTCAAAGTATAGTCTCAAAGTATTATTTACCGCTGTCCTGTTCGCAAGTTGCTCCCCTCACGTAAACGACGATTATTTTATAAGAATCATATCTAATGGACATTCCAGAAAGAGATTAGCGCAAATGACTCATATATTTACGTTCGGTAAATGTTTGAAATATTAACTCTGACAGCTCTCGTAAAAGAGACAATTAACGACAAAGTTTAGGAATTAGTGAAACGAGATGGTCGTCGATAAATTTTTATGGCCACTGTGAATTTTATTTGGAAGGCGCTAATATTGTTATGTATGTTTTGCTCGCACACACAAGCATGCATATATACACACACACACACACACACACACACACACACACATATATATATATATATATATATATATATATATATATATATATATATATATATATATATATATATATATATAATATATATATATATATATATATATATATATATATATATATATATATATAGATATATCATGTATATATATATATATCTATATATATATATATATATATATATATACGATATATATATATATATATAGTATATATATTTATATATATATATATATATATATATATATATATATATATATATATATATATATATATATATATATATGAGAAGTCACTTGTATTTTAATTTGCCTTATCTCTGTGCAACCTTTCATATCTTATACCGTTATTTTATTTTATTTTAAGTTTGGATAACTGGCTCTAATTTTAAAACGTCCCTCGTTATATCTTACTAACTTTTGTCACCCGGAAATCATTTTGATTCCAAGTGTTTGTCAGAACATGAATTGCAAGCACGAAGTCATCCTTATTACTATTGGAAAACATATTTCGAGAACTCTATCTTTAAATATACCGCGAAAAGTCTTCGCTTTCCTAACTTCTCCTGAAGTTAGGGGAACACTTGAAAATAGACTGATTTGAGTTCTGATGTTGGTTACATATGAACACAAAATTATACACTTTTTCTGTGCTGACTTCTCTTTCTTATCACACACACACGCATAACACAAACACAAACACAAACACACACACACACACACACACACATATATATATATATATATATATATATATATATATATATATATATATATATATATATATCATATATATATATATATACACATATACATACACGTATATATTATAAGCATAGAAAAAGCGAATACCACAAGAAAATGCATTTTCATGTGGTATTTGCTTATCATATTGAAGTCACGTGCATCTACTGTAATTTTTAAGCATGTATATATTATAATTCTGATGCTTTCGTAATGCATCTTTCCTCTCTATAACCATGAAATGTTGGAAAAGTGTTTGCAATATTTTTCAGATTCCTTGTTTAGCTTAGAGTTACACTATGTTCTAAAAATGTATGTTCAGATTTTGCATAACAAATTTAAAAGTTAAGATAACGTAGAATGAAAGAAAAGAAGAGAGAGAGTTAGCACCGTCCATTCAAAGCTAGAAATTGTTGTCATCACTCGAGATGAGGAAAACTCGAAGTCGCCGTTTTGTTTTTCATAACATGTCAATCTTACTCGCTCAGAAGTTTGTTCGGACGTGAACATCTTTGTTGAGAAACCACCTGAAGATTTTCACCATTTTTCTGTAAAATTACATCATATTGGAAGCTTCTAAAAGGATTGCACCATCTTTCGCAAGCCGAAAACGTTTCACATACGTCTGATGCCGTTCATTTCATATAAGTAGTTACAGATGTTTTTTGCATTGAAAACTATCTAATATTGATAGTAATTGACTCTTAATATCTCTCGATTTTGTCAAAAGAAGAATTTGTTTGACTCGTAAGTACTTTAATTTTGAAATGGAAAGTTTGTGACATCACTCAAGACCTTAAGTATCGCCTATAAAAGGGAGAGAGAGAGAGAGAGCTGAAGCTCATTATGGACTTTGTACTCCTGGCGTACAGATGATCATCTCTCTCTCTCTCTCTCTCTCTCTCTCTCTCTCTCTCTCTCTCTCTCTCTCTCACCATTTTTGATCGTACATTAACGTAAATATTTTATACTTTAGTAATTGGTCACGTCGTAAATTTTAGATTTCGTATTTCTTAGAGTTATTTAGTATTACTTAGTGCTGATTGTGGAATATGCACAAACATTGTACAAGTGTGTATGGCGCCTCGTTTTTTTTTTTAAATATTGTGAATGGTGAACTTTTGGAGCTAGCTGCAGCAGAAAAACATAATTGGTACCAAGGGTAATGTGTTGTTACATTCATAAAGTTGCAATTTTATTTTTCAAAGGGTTGGTAAAACAATTTCAATTTTACACATTGCAAATTTTTATGTTCTGTGTTTATTTCATTTGAAGTGAAATTATTGCGCATTAATCATGTTTCTTATTGAAGTGATTTCTTGTGCATTTTATCCATTTTTCTTATTGAAGTGTTTTTTTTTATTCTGTGTGATTAGTGCCTTTTGCAATTTTGTATTTTACACATTTCTCTTTGTTTTCATTTACATTCACAATTTGATTGACTTATCTGTTTTCATTAATTAATCGTTGCACATTTAATTGAATTTAATACTTGTGAATTAATTTACATTATACTTAGAATTATTTTTAAGTTTTAGTGTTGTTTAGCACTTGTGAATTAATTTCCAAATATTAGTTATTGCCTAACACTGGAGAATTTCGATTAATTAATCATCTTCTTGTTTTATGTGATCAATTGATTTTGATTTAATTTTATACAATTAATTCAAGAATTAATTAAACTTTGTTGTTTCAAGTAACAGTAAATTTCCCTGATATTGTGAATTTCACTTATAAATTTTGAGTTTAATAATAAATTTTTGTATTTAAAAGAAAATTTTTATAAGTGTTTTCTTTTCACCAGTATATATAATTTTGTTTAAGTAGAAACGAAGAGTGGTAATTGAGGTGTTTTCCCTTCAATTTAAGTGAAGTGAGTAAGAACCAGGGAAGTACTTAGACTTCTGAAATCAGGGATATACTTAGACTTTTAAAGTTGTTGATAGAGTGATGCCCTTTAATTAATTTAATTACAAATAAGATTCTCCCACCTGTTTTAATGAAATTAGACTAATTTTCTGCAATACTGGTAAGTTGTTTGAGGGATCACTGTTGCCTTTAGAGTATTCAGTCGTATTTTACCTGTAATGAAGGGTCAGGTGTCAGGCTGTTGTGAGGTAATAGTCAATTAGTTATTGGTAAGTGTAGTAGCCAGATACTTGGCACTTCGTCACAATATATATATATAATATATATATATAATATATTATATATCTTATATATATATATATATATATATATATAGTATATATATATATATATATATATAAAAGTGATTCATATACTATATCGAGCTGCAATGTCCTTTGATATCTAATTCGCGGTGGTGTAGTAGGTAGAAGCTTCACTGACGTTCCTGGATTTGAAAGGATCCCATGGGTTCGCGCCCTGGTTCCAGGCAAGTCTATTATCGAGAAAAAATCCCCTTCGGTTTAAGCTATATGGAAAATATATTAATTCCGAGGTAGAGCGAATTAGATATTAAAGGACAGTAGCTCGATATATATATATATATATATAATATATATATCATATATATATATATATATATATATCTATATATATCGATATATATATATATATATATATATATATATATATATATATATAGATATATATATATATATACATATATATATATTATGTGTGTGTGTGTGTGTGTTATATATATATATATATATATATATATATAGTATATATATATATATATATATATATATATATATATATATATGTATATTGTAT
>NC_061098.1:54189446-54209446 GCF_015104395.2 Macrobrachium nipponense | reverse complement strand
GATTGGGACAGAAGCAACAAAAAGAAATTTTATTTTGTAACGATTATATTAGTAGGAATATATTGAATCTGCCTTTGCAAAGACGCGTATTCTGGAAAACTTTAATTTAATGAGCCCTGGTATGTACAAATTAGACAATCTTATCATAGATAAAATAGTGAAGATTTTGTTTTTAACATTATCCTTTAATTGGTGTATCTAGTCAAGTTCTTTTTTATGTATTTCGTATTGATGTACTGTTCATTCAGATATTTTTTTTTATTGGTGATATTTTTTTTAGGTATGTTGTTAGTGACGTATTTTTATTGTTACTATTCATAATTGTGAATTCAGTTGTTTTATAAACTGGTTGACAGTAGTCAGTTTTTTTTTCTTTTCTGTAGTTATGGGATCATTTGGGAATTGCTCTCTTTTCTTTTTGACTTTGTTGGGTGTTGAGTGGTGGGTGATCTATACGAATGTTCTTTGTTTGTAATGGCCTTATTGTACATATATATCTTTATCTATTTTTTTCTTCTTCACTTTGCTTTCGTGAGAGCTTTCTTGCTCACTAGTTTTTACGTTTTGTATTCTTTGTGGCCTCGAAGATGTGTTAAATACACGAAAGTACTTGGCACTCTGTCTTCTTTTTTAAAATTTCCCTAGTGGCTTCAGCTATAAACAAAATCACGTGCTTACTTTTGTGATTTCTTATTTTTAGAATATATGTTAGATATATATAAATAAAATATATATATATATATATATATATATATATATAGCTATATATATATATATATATATATATATTTATATATATATATATATATTTATAGCTATATATCATATATATATATATATATATATATATATATATATATATATATATATCTATATAGCGTATATATATATCTATATATATCTATATATATATAATATATATATTATATATATATATATATATATATTATATATATATATATATAGATATATATATATCTATATATAGCTATATATATATATATATGTAATAGTGTGGCACAGTGTCCCGTTATTCCAAAAAGACAATAACTAATAATACTTAAGAAAAGGCACGAAACGGTAATAAGGAAGAAAAGAGAAAAGGGAATAAGACAATGATTTTTTCTTAGCGAAGGGATTTTGTTACTCCAAACATTAGGCTTTTAGCCATCAGACATCTGGTTTCCATCTCCCCCAAAAACCTCGGTCCCGTACCAGCGATTAGTGACCAACAAGAGATTATGGTCGACGAGGGATACGCCCAGGCATATTCGAGAAATTGGAAACTACTCTCATTAGCGCCTATGACTAATCGCCATTCCCTTCGTGAACAGGGTCAGAGAGAGCCAATCTGCATACGCTTTAAAAAGGAATTCTATGACCCGTTGTTCAAAGGAGGGGAGTTCCGAAACTCTTAAGTGCTCCACCCTTCCAAATAGAGGCCTCTTAGTATCGACGAATCAAAAGCCATGAGTGTTGGTCCATAAACCAGCCCAAAAGGAGTATCAACGAATGACCTATGAGGTTACGAAAAGGATACACCCCCCAAGAAGCCAGGACTATCAAGAAGGAGGCGTATACAAATCACAGCCTATGATCATTGTAGAAGATATGACAAGAAGGCGGTTTGTATACAGTTTGCAGCCACTAAGACACAAGAAGTCTTTTAGAAGATGCCACACCCAGTCGGAAACCCAAAAATTCAAAGGCGGGGCTAAGAGATTTCAACCCCCAAAAAGGGCAGACGGAGAGAAAGAAGGGAGAGCAGAGAAAAAAGAAAAAAAGGGGAACAGAGAAAGTCAAGAGAAGACAACGACAAAAGAGGGGAACACGGGGAGAACGAGAGTAGCAGCAACAGGCAGAGAGAGAGAGAAAGACAGAAGAATCCCAGAAGAAGAACAGGTGCAAAAGTGTGGTGTGGGAAGATTCAAAGACAGTGAAAGTGACAATCAATACTCAGTAAAATCCCTCGTGCCTATAGGACTCGTAATTGCAACAAGTGCCAATTTAAGTTTTTATCAGTCCAAGAGCCCAGTAACTCAGAAGTGGAAAAACCTTTGTAAGAATCCTAACGAAGAAATAAAAACGTAATTTGTATGATATCAATTTAATTTCTCATCCAAAATTAGAACCCTTTTTGCTAATTCTCCAAAGTATAGCCTCCAAGTCGGCACACTACCTTAGAGCTGTGCGATGAAAGTAAGTACTGTCCACAGACTAATTGGTGGTAGAGCGACGGGATACGATGGAAAAAAGATAAAGATTGAATATAGTGACAAGATTAATTGATGTCGAGCGGTAAGGATAGGAAGAGGACAAAAGAGACAGCAAGAAATGGTGGTTAGCGACGTGATACGAAGACACGAATGACAGTTAAAAAACAGCGGCATGAAACGAATCAAAAGTTTAGCATCGGCATAAAGAGATTTCAATCCTTCACGCCACTCGAAAAAGAAAGTTCTCCCCAAAGACAGTTATCAGTGCTTCCCCAAATACAGGAAGTTTTAGCGAGTCGTAACAATAAAAGCGCTCCAAAAAAAGCCACCCACCCCACTCCACGAGAAAAACTCCACTCCGAAGAACAAGAACAGTCGTTCCACAGAAGAACAGATGTCGAAAGCGCGAAGAAAGAAAAATATCAAGAGGAAAGAAACAATCTCGAAAACGCATCAGTCACGCAATCCTGCTCTGAGGAAAGGAAAGAAGAGAGAGAGAAGTCCCCTTCCCGCAGACGTAACAACACATCATTCAACACGCTGTAGCGAACGCAAGCTGGCAGACGCAACCCCGGGTGCCGAAGGCGACGCCAAGTTAAGTCCAAATAAATGTCCCACACCTACATCACATTAAACTTTATTAAAAAGTAAATTACGTGATAACATTTCAGACAATTTCTGGTATTTCAAGATTAAAAGTTTCACACTGATCTTTTTTTTTGGCAACGAACCTACGGATATTTTCTTATTTTTACTAATTATAAACTAATCAGCTACTAAGACCTTTTCCGAACATTTGTATTTACTAACCAATAACTTTAACTTTTAATTTGAATTTAGATTGTGTCATTTTATGTTATTTTTTGTGATTTTGGTGTTTTTTGTGATTTCTTGTACTTTGTTTTTGTTTTTAGTATTTTTCTTTTTACTTGTTTTACGTCGAGTGAACGTTTACTTGTTTTTATTTTGTTTGTTTAGGATAACAAGGGTAATTCACGGGAGGTCTCTCGTTAGCGTACACTTTATGGTCAGTTCAGTATCGTTTTTACCAGTACTGTGAAAAGGGTTTTTTGTTGTTGTTTAAGAATCGCTTACCGGTAACGTAAGACTTTGAGAATATTTCTGGGGAAAATTCATTTTTTTTTGGTGATCGAATACTTAAGTAAAAACAGATTATTGTCATTATCATTATTTTCTTTTTGGGATATTACTGTCATAACTTTGATACTTTTAATGATACTTGGTACTTAAGAAATTTCTATTAACGAGTCGACGGTCAAAGGGAGACCGACTCCTTATCAGAACGTAAGAACACTTGTGCTCACGAGAAGTCAAACAAGGAATTTAACCATGCCGGAAGGTACCACAGTCCGCGAATTCGAACGCAGCAGTAATGGGAACACATAAGGGACATGTGATTAATCACATAGCTAAATTTTGCGGAAGAAGAAAGGATGGCCAGTTAGCTTGTAACCTAGAGAACTGGATAGAGCAGGTGGAGACACGCCTGGATAGCATAACGGGGACAGATAGAGAAAGCTTATTGAAGCCAAGAGTTATCTTGATTTGGAAGCCGGAGGAGACTTAGAACGGTACGTCCACTCCGAGACTTACCGAGATCTTAAGAATTGGGAAGAACTGAAACGGTATTTTAGGAAGGTTTATTCCACAGTTGGTGAAAGAGATCCAGTTACTAGCTTGGCAAGGATAGTGCGTCAATTTAAGTTAGACGAAAGACGTTATCAAGAGTTTAGCTCTCAGTTGTATAACAATATGAATGAATGGGGTAAACTTCATGGAATCCACAGGTTGGATAGAGGTAGAAGGAGGCAAGCAAAAACTGCCAATGAGTCATGTTAAAAAAATATTTAGATTAGCAATAATGATTGGAAGCCTGCCAACGGAAGTTATTGCAAGGATGACTCGTAAGTGGGAGACATCCGATGATGTAGCAGAGATTGAAAGAGGAGGAAACAAAAATCCTAGGTAGAAGACCCGAAGGGAATCCTATATACAGACCTTTAGTCGCTATAGGACAAAAGGAAAGAGGTCCAAATAGATCTAGGACACCATCTAGAAATCAGAATAAGATGCCAGGTAAATCTTCTCAAGGAGGATTTTCGACAGTCACGTGTTATAACTGTCAGAAGAGAGGACATTATGCCAGTGACTGCCGAGGGATAGCCTTCTGTCCTTTCCATAAGAGAACAGGACATAGTGCTCGAGAATGCAGAAATAAATTTGTTTCAGCTCCTAGAGGTAGATCTCAGTCGAGAGGCAGAAGTAGAACCAATAGTCAATCTCCCCCATCTAGAGGAAATAGAGATTCCGCCCCAAATAGATATTCCAATCAAACAGCAAGTATAGGGTATCAATCAGTTCAGTCAATGTCAGACGACGCAATGGGAAATTTTCTGCTTACTGGTACAATGAATCTTCCTCTATAACAGAGAGAACGTCCGGAATGTCAAGGCTAAGCCCAGCTACACAGGTTAGCAAAGTTGATGTAGGGAATGAATATAAATTATAGACAATTATTTCCCGCACATGTCGGTCTAGAGAAACCTATTATTACATTCTTTGATACAGGTAGTCCTAAGAATATAATGTCAGAAAAGGTGTATCGGTTGTATTTTTCTCACTTAAGTTTGAATCCAGCAGTAGATTGTAGAATCACAGACGTCCAGGGTAATGATATCCACGTAATTGGACAGTTGGATTTTCCATTTAGGCTAGGAAGAATTGCTCTAAGAGAAAGGGTTCTGGTAGCCCGAGATATACAATTAGCTTTTGCTCATTTTGCTGATAGGTTATCCAAACTATGGCTAGACAAGGGATAAGCATTGATGCTCTATAGAACAACTAGTGATTGACAACGGTCGTGAGATTTCTAGAATACCAATATGCAAGTCAATTAAAAGAACCCAGACTCAGAGAATTCCACACTGAAGGTTAAATTAACACCAGGTACAGAGATAGGCCTAGCAGAAGTATACTCCATACCTATCCGAGTTGTAGAACGGGAAACAGTAGCCGCGATTAGTAAAGGAAATGAAATTATCCTCAGGACATAAAACTGAGAAGAGCTAAGATAAGATCTCATTTAAAGAACATTAAGGAAAACCATGTTAGAGAAGAATTCATAGACTTATTGTGCGAATATGAGGATATAGTCGCTCTAAACGGCGACACCTTGGGAAATACACGCGAAATAACGCACAAGATAGACATCGAACACAAAGCCAATTTACATACCAGCTTACAGAGTAGCACATTCCCAGAAGGAGATCATTGAAAGAGAAGTACAAAGAATGAAAATCCCCCCCATGGTCCTTTCCACTTTTGCTAGTTCCTAAAAGGGACAAAAACTTATAGAATAGTTGTGGATTCAGAAAAATTGAACCAAATTACTGAAAATGATCCTTATCCAATGCCGTCAATGCGAGATCTTATCGCTACTATAGGGTCCAAGAAGTACTTCACCACTATAGATTTATTGCAAGGATTCTTGCAAATCCCTCTAGACGAAGAAAGTAAACCTTTGACTGCTTTTTCCACTAGTAACGGCAGATACCAGTATGTAAGAATGCCATTTGGTCTAAAGTCAAGCCCTGTAACTTTTGTAAGATTAATGGATAAAATTTTGGGCGATTTACTAGGCAAGGACGTGCACTGTTACATAGATGATTTGGTAATAGCAACAGACACCATAGAGGAAACACATAGACTTAGTCAGAGAAGTCCTAACCCCCCCCCAAAGAGATTAAGAAAAGTCAACCTGAAGCTTAACTAAAGAAGTGTAACTTCCTTAAAGGAAAATAGACTACCTTGGGCATACACTAAGTGAAAAGGGCGTAGAAGTAAACGATGCAAAGATTAAGTCGATTAGGGAATATCCTACACCTCAGTGCAAGAAGGACGTAAAGTCATTCTTAGGTTTAGCAGGTTTTTACCGCAAGTTCATAGGGAACTTTGCAGTCATATCCGCACCACTAACTGAACTTTTAAAGGAACACGTATCATTTACATGGACAGACAAGCAGCAAGAAGCATTTGATGAATAAAGGAAAGATTAACACATCCCCCAGTACTTAGCTTCCAGACTTTGGCAAAGAATTCTTTTTAGCCACGGATGCAAGCCGCATTGGTATAGGAGCATGTTTAATGCAAAACAAGATAATAAGTATAATGCCATAGCTTATTACAGTAGGAAATTAAAGCCCTCAGAAGTGAACTACTCAGTAACAGACCTCGAGTCTCTAGCTATAATAGACGCTTTAAAGCATTTCAGATATATCATTTTTGGTTACAAGATAACCGTGTTCACGGATCATTCAGCCGCAGTAGAAATGCTAAAGAACCCTAATTTTTCGGGACGAAGAGCCCGTTGGTTCATGACAGCCCAAGATTATGATATAGAGGTGAAATATGTCCCTGGGAAGACGAACAAGGTAGCAGATGCATTATCAAGATATGTGTCAGAAGGTGATAGTATAAATATGATAATTCAAGAAGAAGAAAAGCAATGAAACGATGTGCAATGACATAAATGTACTCACCATGCATTATACAGAGGAGCTTTCCCGGCAAAATTTCATAAAGGAACAAGAAAGAGATGAAGATATAAGGGAACTGTTTAAATACGTTAGAAACGAAAGAAAACACAGCCAACAAGAATTAACCGAACGATGGTAGGAAGGTTGGATGTCCCACAGATGCACTAACGGACATAGATGGCGTATTAATTTGGATGTGTCACGAATATGATCCATTGGTCAATTTCTAGGTTGTGCTGCACAAAAGGTTAGTACCTAAGAGTCTAAGAAACAAGGTTATTGAGCTAATGCACGATGATGACCATGAGAGCTCACCCAGGAAGGGATGAGACGATTAGATTAATCCAAAGAAACTTTCCATTGGAAGGGAATTCACAAGGATGGTTAGTAATTATGTGAAGAGCTGCAATACATGCAACAGCTACAAAGGAAGAACAGACAAGGAAGTACCACTAGGGAAATATCCTATCCCACAGACTCCTTTTGAAAGAGTATCTATTGATCTTATCACTAATCTTCATACCACGAGTAAAGGGAATAGAATATACTAGTATCGACGCGCTCACGAGATATACAGAGTTGGTACCACTAACTAGTAAAAGTGCCAAGGATTGTGCAACCGCTCTCTTCGATAAGATATTTTGCAGATATTCTGCCCCACAGCTCATTATTTTCGATAATGGGACCGAGTTCAACAACTCATTAGTTCAAGAAATTTGTAACGCCTTTAAGGTAGAAAAGGTAGCGATACAGCGTATCACCCAGCTAGTAATGGCTTAGTAGAAAGGAATAACAGGAAGGTTTTAGACGTATTACGTCACACAGTAGGACAGGATCCTGACTGGGACATCAATTTACCTTTAGTCCAATTATCATTAATGCAAGGCATCATACGAGTACTCGAGCAACTCCATAAAAGCTTTGATGGGATATGAACCCCAGATTACCTTATGCATGGCTGAATCAGCCAATACAGCCTAATTACTCTGAAGATATCATGAAGATAAGAATCGGAAAACTTTAAAGTAATACACAGGCAATTGCACAAGAATCTAGAAGAAGCCCAGCAGAATATGATAGAGAAGCATCAAGAAGGATTAAGGCCTGTAGACTACAAGAAAGGAGATGAAGTCTATATTAAGAAGGAAGTAAGAAGTGGTATTAATTATAAGTTAGCCACAAAATTCACAGGACCATACAAGGTCGTAGACGTACAAGAAACTAAGATAAAGGTTAAGAAAATGAATAACCAAATGCCTCCCACATATGCTGAATCATTAGAAGAAGAAGAATTTCGGATATAAGGACAAGGTCAAGAGAACCAAAGAAGTCGAAGAATCCGAAATGACAGAGACGTCAGAAGACATTCCAGAAGAAGGAACTAGATATAACCTAAGAAATAGAAAGAGTCACTTTTCAGTGAAACAGAAGAACAAACCCATTAATTCATCCAATTATTCCATGTATTTATTTGATTTCTTTGTTGCTAAGTTTACCTTCATCGGTCGACTTAGGAATAATCTTTTATTGTTGCAATTCTTACTTTAATTAGTCGGTTTGTAGCAAAATGGGGTTTGGGGTTATGTGCACTAACTTCAAATTTATTTTGACTTGAAGGGAATTATTTGGGTATGTAAGAAACATTCTTAGAAGTAAAAGAATAAATAAGACGGGGTAAAATAGACATTAAGGATGATTGTTTTAAGATAAGAGATTCGTTTCAGAAATTATTATGATTTTGAAGGGGTAATTAATACAATTATTTTGTTCAAATCCATAAGATGTGATTGATGAAAACTTACTAATAAGATATTAATCGATGAAGACTCAACTAACAAGAAGGTAATTGATGAAGACTCATTAACAAGATAGTAGTTGTTGAAACTTACTAACAAGATATTGATTGGTGAAAACTTACTAATTGTTGTCACAGTAGAAGAAACCTACAAGTATTAACCACTAACCGGTTCCTTTAACCGAGTTGCCAATTTTTGTTTTTAGTATCAAGCAGTGAAGTTATATAGTTTAATGTACAAGGTTACTCAGAAATTACAGTAAGAATGTCCAATGAAATTTTGCATAAACACAATACACAATCTCAGTAGGAAGTCAAGGACACACTTGTTATTGTATACAAATACACAAGGATATTTTCTCCCAGGACGTCTCCAAGTAGCAGGTCGCAGCAAACAAGAAGCCATCAAGTGTCGTCAACAAAGAACGAAATTTATTTTTCCATAAAGAAGGACGATATCCACCTAGATAGAGTAGGACAGAGGACTGAACCAATCATATACTGTAAACTTGGATAGTTACCATTATTTTTTGCTTCTACCATGCATTTGTATAACTTATGACTTAGGGCTTATGTATGTTTAACTTTCAGTTTTTCTGGTTTTGGTGATTTATTTTTGTGCATTCAGTTCATGTTTCTTAATGTGATTACTCATATTTGAATTCACTTTGATGATTCTTTTTAATATTTCTTAATCAAGTATTTGTTCATATTCATATTCAGTTTATTATGTTTCTATGAATGTTACTTGCTCAAGAATTTATTCATATTTACATTCAATTTTGATTGTTGCCTTAATGTTACTTAATCAAGGATTTGCTCATGTTTACATTCACTTTGATGTTTTTTAAGTTAAAATTTCAATATGATTTCCAAAGAAGCATAAGTTAGGAGTCCTCTTGTAGGTATAATATTTGCTTCAGCTTAGTTAACGCTGTCGGAGTCAGCGAGGCCAGCGGGCCGAGACTGTAATAGTGTGGCACAGGTCGTTATTCCAAAAGACAATAACTAATAATACTTAAGAAAAAGGCACGAAAACGGTTAATAAGGAAGAAAAGAGCAAAAAGGGAATAAGAACAATGATTTTTTCTTAGCGAAGGGATTTTGTTACTCCAAACATTAGGCTTTTAGCCATTCAGACATCTGGTTTCCATCTCCCCCAAAAACCTCGGTCCGTACCAGCGATTAGTGACCAACAAGAGATTATGGTCGACGAGGATATCGCCCAGGCATATTCGAGAAACTTGGAAACTACTCTCATTAGCGCCTATGACTAATCGCCATTCCCTTCGTGAACAGGTCAGAGAGAGCCATCTGGCATACGTTAAAAAGGAATTCTATGACCCGTTGTTCAAAGGAGGGAGTGCCGAACTCATAAGTGCTCCACCCTTCCAAATATAGGGCCTTCTAGTATCGACGAATCAAAAGCCCATAGGTGTTGGTCATAAGACAGCCCAAAAGGAGTATCAAAACGAATGACCTATGAGGTTACGAAAAAGGATACCCACCCCCACAAGAAGCCAGGACATCAAGAAGGAGGCGTATACAAATTCACAGCCTACGAATCATTGTAGAAGATATGACAAGAAGGCGGTTTGTATACAAAGTTTGCAGCCACTAAGACACAAGAAGTCTTTTAGAAGATGCCACACCCAGTCAGAATCCAAAATCCAAAGGTGGGGCTAAGAAGATTTCAACCCAACAAAAAGGGCAGACGGAGAGAGAAGAAGGGAGAGCAGAGAAAAAAAGGGGAACAGAGAAGTCAAGAGAAGACAAACGACAAAGAGGGGAACGAGGGGAGAAACGAGAGTAGCAGCAACAGGCAGAGAAGAGAGAGAAAGACAGAAGAATCCCCAGAAGAAGAACAAAGGTGCAAAAGTGTGGTGTGCGAAGCAATCAAAGACAGTGAAAGTGACAATCAATACTCAGTAAAATTCCCTCGTGCCTATAGACTCGTAATTGCAACAAGTGCCAATTAAGTTTTATCAGTCCAAGAGCCCAGTAACTCAGAAGGTGGAAAAACCTTTGTAAGAATCCCTAACGAAGAATAAAACGTAATTTGTATGGATATATCAATTTAATTTCTCATCCAAAATTAGAACCCTTTTTGCTAATTCTCCAAAGTATAGCCTCCAAGTCGGCACACTACCTTAGAGCTGTGCGATTGAAAGTAAGTACCGTCACACATATATATATATATATATATATATATATATATATATATATATATATATATATATATATATATATATATATATATATATATACTACTGCCAGTTTTATCCAGTTCCAATCATTTAAGTCGTAAACAACCTGTAGAAACCGAGTACGGTTCATTACAGTAGATATATAGATATATAGTTATCTTCGAATGTAATAGTTGACTTGATTAGGCTTTGCCTTAAGGATTGTAAATTTACATTTAATGGAAAATATTCTTTAAAAAATTTGGTATGTCAATGGGGACTCCACTTTCTTCTTTATTTTGTAAATAAAGGAATAAAGATTGCAGTGTTATTATAGCTCATATATATATATATATATATATATATATATATATATATATATATATATATATATATATATATATATATATATATATATATATAGAGCTATAATAACACTGCAATCTTATTCCTTTTTTTTTATTATTTTACAAAATAAAGAATAAATTGTACCAGAACCGCCATCCTGGATACAGCTTAAGTACTCTCGCACACAAGAGCGATCCCTGGAGCATTTACAAAGTGGAAAGTTTAATTATCAATTTCTCAAAAAATAAAGAAAAACAAACTCAGGCGTTAATTACATTTAACACGAAAATGATATTAATTCTTTAGAGAAGTGTCCAATTAGGTTTTTTAAGGACATTATTTAGACATTATCGTTCAAGAGTGTTGAACTTATATATATATATATATATATATATATATATATATATATATATTATATATATATATAATATATGTATATATATAATAATAATACTATTTATATATAATTCGTGCATTTTTTTTATTTAGGACTATAAAAACATTTTTCCATGACCATGTATTAGTAAGACTTTATTTTTCTTTTATATAGGGCAAGTATAAAAAAAAATTCCCACATTAATCTATCAGTAGGACTTTTTTTTCTTTTAAATACAGGGCAACCAATTATATATATATATATATATATATATATATAATATATATATATATGTATATATATATATATATATATATATATATATATAGTATATATATATATATATATAATATATATATATATATATATATATATATATATATATTATATATATATCAACGATAAATCTATCAGTAGCATTAGCTTTGAACCACCTGAAGCTATGTGAAGATAGACAAATGAATATTTACACAAAAAAACTGAATGAATAACTATGCTACGATAACCATTGGCCTTTTGAATTTTCACTCAAAAAACAAAACGTTAAAGGTCACGCTTCCTACATCTTTGTCAAATTCTTACAAAAACCTTCTCGCTTCGTTTGAATCCTCATAAGAATTTATTTTTGTTTATTATTTGTCCTGGAACGAGATTTGGATTCCTGCCTATTCTTCGTCTTCGTCATCTTCTTCTTCTTCTTCTTCTTCTCTTCTCTTCTTCTTCTTCTTCTTCTTCCTTGGCTCACAGCCTACGTCTAAATAATGGTCACTAAACCGAGAGCATTTGAAGAATGCGGATGGGAGTCATTTCTGTGATGGTTAAAGCGTAGTGGATATATAGAAATGGTCTTTATTTTCATTAAATATTCTTTGGGCTGATTAAAAAGCTAGTTTATTTTTTCTTGAATATTCTTCATTTTAGCGATGAGGTGTGTGTCATTTTTAAACTTACATTAAAACCACACGTGGACTCTACTTGCGTACAGAACATGATTGACACAAACTTGAATATTTTTACATGATATATATTAGGATGTTTCGAGAACTCTTAATTATTGTTTACTTGCGTAAATACAGACAGAAAATTGCATATACAAAACATAATTACTTCAACATAATCATATATTAGGATATTACGAAACTTTTAAAGCACTCTCTACTTACTTAAATATATACAGAACATTGTATTGACAAACAAGAATGTTTTAATTTTAATTTATAGAAATAATTGCAACGCATTATCATAGTGTGATGATTTAGTGATAATAGTTACAAAAATCGTTTAAACTGGCTATCAAAATAGATACGTATAAGGGACATGCATTAAGGAAGTATTTCATAAAATACATATAAACATAATTCTAATTGTCTACTTCCTACTGAGTTTTCTACTTACTTAAAGATGAGCTCTTGGATAAGACAGAACTTGATCTGACTTTAGTGAGCGATTAGTGACAAACGAGGTAAGGTTTTTATTTCATTCGGTAAACGTTCGATGGATTATCTTTAACAGGACTTTAATTAGAGAAATAACATGTAACTTTGGTTTCGGAATTGCAGCAAGAAGCAGATGGCTCTAACAGAAACTTGTGGCTACTGAGTAAACTTCAGTTGTTATCTACAAAATTTATATTTGTTGTAATTACAAACACAAACACACATATACATACATATAAGTGAATTTCTATATCAGCCAAATGACGGAGTACTCGTCACTGAAGTCGGAGGTCGTTGCTGTTTGTGGATCGTTTGTATCAATTATAATTTCCTTAACATAATTATTTCCAGGTAGAGCAAATTGGATGTGAAGCTATTTATGTAGTTTAATGTTTGCATAAGTATTGAGGCTGAAGGTCCCTTACATTGTGTAGTAGAATGGCCGACATGAAAACCTCTGGCTAACACACAAGATAATTGCAAAAATTAACTTAGGCACTGCATATACTCTGAATTACAAAAAATAAACTTTATATCCAAAAAAGATAAGCAAGATTCTATCACGAGAAACAGCTAATAAGTCAATAACACAACACATAGAAAACGGACGGTTTAGAACCGGATCCGGGTAACTGAACAATTCCCACAAATGAACAGAGTAATGAAGCACCTTTCCTCAAACTCCGACATATTTGTTTCACAAATTAAATTGTCATTTAGAAAAAAGTAAAGTCTCTTCATTCGTCAACATACACAATCAGGGCTTATTAAAACTGGTAATAATTCGGCTCATAAAGGCCGACAAAGCGACAGAAATCCTGCCAAAAGGAAATATGGCTCTTATTAACAACACATCATAACTGAAACAGCAACATATTTTATAAAGGAGTCCGCAAAACAAATTGATAATAGTTTTCATGAATCAAACATGTTAATAAATTTTCATACCACCGGCACATACTAGAGAAGGATCCAATCACTGAAAGGTAAAAGAATTAGTGAGGAAAACTGTCATTTACTTCTCTATGTCAATACCTCAAAGTTCTTGTGGTCTTTCACGCCACCCTCCATTTCCACGCCAAGGTTGGGCTGATAATTACCCCAACAATTATGGAAAGTTTCACAGGAGGTGGAAACAGGTCGCGCGAACGAACGAACATTCTCGAATAAACCACCCCTTTAGATGGCGTCATGGTCACTTAACGAGTTCGCTTCGCGAAAGAGTTTCGTGACGTAACACATCTTTTATTCATAATTCCTGATCTACATTAACAGGGTTTTCTACATTCTATATTTTCCCCCTCGATCCAAGAAGAAATAAACTAGTCTCAAAAGATAAAACTTATCTCTCACCAGTTCCGCCCATCAGAACAGACGCATACATGACACTTTCAGTCAAGGTGATCTTAAGGGGAAAATCCCGCTAACGAAGACATTCTTCTCCATCCTTGACATCATTATTTCGAACTGTAATGTCAACATATACAATAGTTCGCCACATTTGATTTCTGACCATTTTCATCGGCCAGCAAGAAATACAGTCTATAATGTATATATATATATATATATATATATATATATATATATATATATATAGATATATATATATAATATCTAGTCACCTGGGGGGGCAAGCCAGCCTCAACGGGTACGGTCTCAATCCTGGATAAATAAGGAGGGTTGGTGTCAGGAAGGGCATCCAACCGTAAAAACCCACGCCAGAACCAATGAAATGAGTCGTGATATGATGACAATAGAGCTAGGGCATACTCCGTAAATGACGCACAGACACATCGCCCTAACTCTGTGACAAGGCGAGGGCTACTGCATCATGAGCGGGTGCAGCTAAAGAAGTGAGCTCTAAATGTGATCAGAATAGGCCAGCTCAATATCGGGTCTATGACAGGAAGAGGAAGAGAGTTGGCGGAGTTGATGAGGATAAAGAGAGTGGATATTTTGTGTGTGCAGGAAACTCGATGGAAGGGTGATAAAGTAAAAAAATTGGGGGATGGCTACAAGCTAATCCATAGTGGAGAAAATGAGCAGGGTAGGAATGGCGTTGGCGTAGTGCTGTCGGGGGAAATGAAGAATGCAGTGACAGAAGTGAGTAGAAAGAATGGCCACATTATGAGAGTGAAGATATGTTATGGAAGGGAAACAATGATCATCATTAGTGCTTATGCTCCACAAGTGGGCTGACAGAGGAAGGAAAGAGCAGTTTTTGGAACGAAATGAATGAGGTATAAGCAAGAACTGGAAGAGCAGGAGAGGATTGTAGTGGGGGCAGACTTTAATGGACATGTCGGAAATGAAAATGATGTAATTGAATGTGTGCATGGAGCACATGGGATCAAGGAGAGAAACCCAGAAGGAGAGAGTATAGTAGGACTTTGCCATGTCTTTTGATATGGCAATAGTGAATACGCTCTTCAAAAAGAAGAGGGAGCACTTGATAGCATACAGGAGTGCAGTAGATGCACACAAATAGATTATTTCCTTTACAATGATCAAGACTGGTGGAAGTTAGGAGTGTAAAGTTATCCCAGTGATCACGTGGCCCCCCAAAACATAGGCTCCTTTGTATGGATTTGAAGATGAAAGAGAAAAGAAAACGAAAACGAATGTGGTAAAGAAAATCAAAGTGGTATAAATTGTTAGGGAGGGATAATGATGAGAAGAGAGAGTTTAGGAGAAAGATAGAGTGTGGGAAGAGAGGTTGAATCTGGGAATTGAAGAATAAAAACAAAATAAAAATGGGGGAGAATGGTGGATGGCATAATGCCATCAATGATTAGAAGACATGGAAAGGAGATACTAGGGGAAACATCTGGAATAGTATGGGAGGAAAAGGAGAGCTGGTGGTAGGGGGTGGAGTTGGGGAAGTGGTGAAGGGTAAAAGGGAGGCAAAGAAGAGATTTGAAGAGTCACAGCTGGAGGAGGACAGAGAAAGATTAAGAGAAAGAAAACAAAGAAGTAAAAAGGGTGGTAGTGGCATATGAAGAGGTTTATAATGAACTGGAAACCAAGGAAGGGTTGAGTAAGATGCTCAAAAAACTGTCAAAGGTAAGAAATAAAAGAACAAAGGACATCACCCTTATGAAGCAAATGAAAGATAGGAATGGTGCTGTCATAAATAATTGAAGACATCCTGAAAGATGGAAAGAGTATTTCGAGCAACTGCTAAATGAAGGAAATGAAAGACTTGTAAGAGAGGATGGACAAGTAAAACATGGGGAATGATAATGGTGATCTGAAGTGATACGAGCCTGTAAAAAGAATGAGGAATGGGAAGGCAACAGGGACATGACTTAATCCCAGTCGAAGGTTGGAAAGCCTTATTAGAGGAAGGGGTAGACATCTTGTAATTATAGAGGTATCAAACTAATTTCTCACATATTGAAGATTTTGGAAAGAATAATAGATGGTAGGCTGAGGGAGGAAGTGAGAATAGGGAAGGAACAGTTAGGATTTGGAGGGAAGCGCCACAACGGATGGAATATTTTGCATAAGGCAGCTGATGGAGAAATTTCAGAGAAAAAACAACGAGACCTGCATCTGGTATTCATAGACCTTGAAAAGGCCATGACAAGTGAAAAGGCAAGGAATATGGAGATGTCTGAGGGGAGAAGTTGGTGCCGGAAAAAGTAACAATGTAACCTCACTCTGTTGCTTCTGATGTCGTTATGTGCACAGGAATCTAATGTCAATGAGTCATTTATCGGTCTAAGAAACATCCTTCGCTGAGCTAGAGACAATTATTGCACTGCGTTCGGTGCAAGTTCCTGTTAGAGAGACATTGAGAAAGCTTAATATACCGGAGAGAATCATACATAGATTAATCAAATTGTTTAGAGAACGGCAAAGTTTAGAACATGGGGCCTAGAGGTGGAACTCCTCGAAGCACCACAAGACAGCAAGACAATACAGTAGTGTAAATGTTGCTGAGCAACATACATTTGTGAATTTTTTTGAATTCTAGCACCTCGTCACTATGTTGTTGAACCAGGAATCATGAATAGCTCTATGCCTATGACTGGTGTCTGATAAGTACTTTAGATGGAGAGAAAGAGAATTTCAAAAATCACTTGAAATCTTTGATAGGTGTCTAATGAATAAGCAGACTTACCTTTGATGGATGAGACAGATTCAGTTAGGCTTATTCTTTTTGTTTTGTTTTTTATCGGTGTCCAGTGAATACCATGAATAGGGAGGGGAACAGATTCAATGATGCATGTATTTTTTTTCTTCAAAACCTGAAGAATACATTTTATTTGGGGGAGATACTTTATTAACATTGACCTAATCCCTCCATCACTCCTGTACGGCACCTCTTCTCCCCTCCAACATCTCAGGCGACTTCTCGCACGAACTCTATCGCATGAAAGCATCACTAATGATAACGGTTATTTTAAATTTCCCCTCACCGACAACAGAAGCCTTAAAATGCATGTTTATAAAATATTTTCTGTTCAAAGTTATTTTATCTTTCATTCCCCAAAATATTTACATACACCCTGTATGATTGTTGTAACTGCCCACCCCTGATTAAAGCAGGAGGTTTTTATTGAAAAAAAAGAAAAAAAAATCTGAAATAGACTTAAACGAGAACGTCATCTTTCATATTTCTTATCCTTCGAGCTACTTATAATATGCTTATGGTATTAGGTCTAGCCATACATGTGAAACTAATTCTAATTAATTTCTATTTAGAAAAAACAAAAAATGAATAGCCACAGAAAGACTGACCCAAGAAAGCTTTAGGAAAGTAAGCCTTTCGTATTGTATTCGCCAGTTTTGACTCCCACAGCTTTCCGTGTCCAGTAAAACAGAATGGTATGCAAGAAATTTGATAAAAAAATAAAAGACTGAAGTTATGTTCATTTATTTTTTAAGATTGCTTTTTGACTTTGAATAGGTAGATCTGAGTAAATTATGTGAGCAGTTATGAAAAGGATAAGAAAAAAGAACATGGTTAATAAAAGAAGATTGATATAGATTTTGTCAATTTAAATATTCATTTACGTTGCGTATCCGAGAGAGTATACTGCTGAAAATAGACCTAGGCTAATCATGTGTGAAACTCAGAAGTCAAATTTAGCCCAACTAAATGTGTCATGCAAATTATTTTATGTTAAGCAAAGGACAAAATTAGTTTAATTAAACATTGCTATTAAAGAATGTTGTTGCCTTAATGCATTATTTTTCGGCTGTAGGAGACAAAATGACAACACCCCAGTGTAGTAAGATACGTTGGGTCAAGACTCAAGCAGCAGCAAAGCCAAATTCAAAATGCTTATGCTGTCACAAAGAGTTAAGAATAAAATTAGAAATCTGTGGACCATGAGTATATATTTCCTTACTTTGCAAAATAATTATCTTTGATACATTGAATAAGTCCTACCTTTTATTTCCTAAATGTAATTTAATTTCTTTTCAACGTATAGAACCTTGGCAAAGGAAATATTTATTGTTAAGTAAATAATCTGGTACCTGCACATGGGCAATATTTCCATAACGAACAACGAATTAAGAAAACAACTACACCAATTCTTCGTTGGCGACTGTACAGGAATATGTATACTAGAGTAAGAAGCAGTGTTGGAGAGACAGATGGATTTGAGATAGGAGTTAGATTACACCAGGGGTCAGCACTTAGCCCTTTCATTTTCAACATTGTGATGGATGTAATGACCAAGGATGTTAGAGAAGCAGTGCCATGGTGCATATTATATGCAGATGACATTGTGTTGTGTTTAGAGGGAGAGGGAGGAGTTGGAGGGGAGATTGGGGAGGTGGAAAGCAGCACTTGGGGAGAGAGAAATGAGAGTAAGCAGATCAAAAACCGAATATATGTGTTCCAATGTTGCTGAGGATGGTGGAAATAGCATAAGATTGGGTGGGGAAGAAATAAATATAGTACAGAAGTTCATGTACTTTTGGTCCATATTAGAGGATAGTGAAGCATGGACAAAGAGGTGAGACAGTCGAATTTCAGGCAGGATGGAATATCTGGAGGTCTGCATCAGGGGCCTTTGTGACAAGAAGGCTCCTCTGAAATTGAAGGGAAAGTTTCATAGGACAGTGGTCAGACCAGCAATGTTATATGAACAGAAACAGCAAGTAGGAGGAAAACAGAGGAGAAGAAGATGGTTGTAGCAGAAATGAGAATGTTGAGATGGATGTCGGAAGTAACAAGGGAAGATAGGATTAGAAATGAGTACTAAGAGGATCGACAAAGGTAGCTGAAATATCAAAGAAAATACTGGAGGGAAGGCTTCGTGGTATGGACACCCTGTTACGAAGAGTGGAACAACATGCTGGAAGACATACGATTGAAATGGAAGTGCGGGGTAGAAGGAAGACGGGAAGGTCAAGAAAGAGATGGCGTGATTGTGTAGGGGAAGATATACAATGGCAAAGTATTTACGAGAACGATGCACAGGACAGAAATCGGTGGAGGACGACTCATTCACAATGGAGACCCCATATAAAAATGGGTTAAAGCTGAGAAGTAGAATATATATATATATATATATATATATATATATATATATATATATATATATATATATATATATATACATATACTATAAAGTTTTCACATTCTTTCCATAAAGACAAAAAAATGATTATCTTAAGTAATTCATTCTGAATGAACGAAAAATGCTCCAGATTCCACTCAGAAACTGAAGAATTGTAAAACTCTCCTAAATTCCGCAAAGATTTGAGAGGAAGTATTCCTCCTAAAGAGACATCTTAACAATCCCCTCGTGATTTAAAGAAACTTTTTTCTTGTTACAAAAGTTATCAGGAAGGAGACGAAAGAAAATCCCCCATTGGGATTATTTATATATATATATATATATATATATATATATATATATATATATATATATATTATATATATATATATATATATGTATATATATATGTATATACATGTATATATATATATATATGTATATATATATATTTTATATATATATATATATATATATATATATATATATATATATATGTATATATATATATATATATATATAATATATATATATATATATATATATATATATATATATATATATAT
>NC_061098.1:54171946-54184446 GCF_015104395.2 Macrobrachium nipponense | reverse complement strand
AAACATGAAGAAGCAATGAGATTTGTGATATGATTTTGTCGTCCAGAAAATTGCAACATAAAATACTCAGAGAAATGTGATATACGTAGTGCTATATTACTTAACCCTTGTTCCAGATTTCTGAGAATTTTCATGACACAAGATGAGAGTTAGAAGTTTATTTTATTTTTATCGCGGACAGGTTAATCCTCCTTACGAGGAAAGCTTTGAAAAGTTTTCTTCTTCTTAAGAGTTCTTAACAACTAGAAGCAGCAACTTATGCAACTGTCCCTTCTTAACCAAAGACTGAATCCAACAACAAAGCAATTTGCTCTTCTATAAATCGCGAGGAAAAAAATAGAAATTTCAACAAAGATATGAATAAACAATACTCTATTATACCCTGGGAATACACTCACGTTTAGCAAAAGGAAGACAATAAGGCCAAAGAACAATATCATTGTTTTACCTCCATTAGGATATTCATATCCCAAGGGTCTCATTATTCACGAGATTTGCATACGAGTTGTTGGAACAAATAATGCGATGCACTCGAGAGCAAATTAGGCCAATTGAAAAGGGAGAGGAGAGGACTTTTATGTGTTGTTTTTGAATAAAAAGTAATAAAGGTAATTAAGACGTGGATTATATATCCATAAAGTATATTAAAATGGAGCATCTTAGATAATTATATACAAAAGCAGATAAACGGTAAAGGACAAAAACTAGTTAATTAAATAACAAAAGAATCAGAGATTGGAGAACTTACAAAACTTTATTACGTTTCCTTACGCAGACAAAAGCACAAACACAGGTGTGTATAATAACTTACGTAGGAGGGACACAAAGTAAATGTAAAGGACATAAATTATGTATAAATCCTGTAAATTCGAAAACCTTTCTGCTTCTTATTGATAATGACAAAAACAACTAGCAATTCTTCAGAAGCGACGACGCTTCATATAAAAGGAAACAAGAGACGCATAATTAGTTTTTAAAGGACTTTGCATAATCAGTTACTTTACCAGAATAAACATCGGGTCAATAACCATAAATCAAAGAACAATAAATTTCCTGGAAAAGGACTTGTATTTTCTGCTTCAAGAGAAAAGTGCATATAAATAAATAAGTAAATAGGATAACGACGATAACTTTAACTTTACGCAGACCTGCCCTCCCCACGGGCCTAATGTGATGTTCACGCAGAGGTAATTAGGCAAAGTGAAATAATAATAGCCATCCTGAGTGAAAGGCATTGTAGCGTAGCATGAGAGGACGGGGGTAGGGGGTAAGGGGGAGGGGGGGGGGGGGACCATGCTTGTAATTAACAGTTTCACATTTTCGTAACCTCTTAAAATTTGGATTTTTATTTCGTGATTGCAACTTACAAAGAGGACTCATTGTATAGAAGAATGATAGACGAACTAATAAGTTGTTGAAGGAAGGAGAGGAATCTGAGACGCGGAACGATGAGGTATTTAAGAAAACAGAAGATGGGAATTGAAATCTTAGATCTCGGTCCGAAAAAAGGATTCTATTTTCAGTCTTTAAAGAATTCCGTATGATGTAATTAGGTAAATCATTCATGGCAACAGCAACGGAAATGTACTTTTTTTTAATAATACCCATATGAAAATGTTTTGGGTATAACATAATACTTTCTGTGTCCTGAAAAAATTTTTTTTTTTGAACACAATTCGTAAACGGCTTTCGCAAGTGGACACATAGGGAACAATTGGAGTAGCAAAGGACCTAATTTGGAGAACAAAGAAAAATAAAATTCTCTCTCTCTCTCTCTGCTCTCTCTCTCTCTCTCTCTCTCTCTCTCTCTCTCTCTCTCTCTCGGAAAACATGGCTCTAACATAAAATATTTTTTATCAATTATAAGTGAATTTTATGTCAAGAGGCTTAATATAAAAGTTTTATTGGTGGGAAAACTTTATACGTACTCTAATGCACTCTACATAGATAAACATTAAAATCATGGAAATAAGGGAAGTCCTCTATTTCAGGCTGTAGTACTTTTTCTGCATATTTCAAAGAATTATTATTGAAAATTATGGCAAAAAAAAGTAAACAAATTTCAATATAATTTGATAAATGTTTGGTGATATTACATAGCAAGTAGTACATATTGTATAAAAGTTCTGCTAGATTAAACAATTTCCTTATTGCTGAGGACATGTTTGTGCAGCCATAATTCAGCAAATAAGATATTAAAAGATTATAATTATACTTTTTTTACAGTATGATTTCAATAATGTTGTCTCATATTTAAGAACGTGACTTTCCTATGTAAACATGCTACGTATTTTAGTGGATGAACCACAAAGATCACAGCAGTTTTGGTGGCTTATGTAGTTATTAATGTGAAATATTTTAGGGATTTTGGAATTATCTACTGTGCTTATATATTGAAAAATATCACTATGAAATATTACATGTTGCAAGGATCATTTATCATTTGTACATCAGTCTGCACCATTACATATTTAATCATTATTTGATTAGGTGGTTTATTCTTAAGACTACAATGAAATCAACATCTAAATTATAAGAAGCGTCCCTTATGGGAAATTCATTCTTCATAGTTTCATTTTGATTTACTGTAACTTGTTTAATTGGTTACATTACTATTATGTAATCCTATTGATGCTACCACCTTTATGGTATATCTCATTCTTTGGCTCTTGTTGATGTACTATACATTTGTTCCAGAGGAATCCCTTGCTGAACATCATACAGATTTGAAAAATTGTACATTTTCTCTTAATCTTGAATACGTTACGTATTTGGTTACTTGAGAAAAAGAGCAAGTTAAGAAGGGTTTATTAATATTAAAGAATCTTAGCTGTTAATTTGGAGTAATTTATTAACCAGATACATATCTAGAATTGCCTGTTCTATAGAAGTGCTGTACTGTGTTATAGTTAGATCTTTTTTTTTTGTTAAGAATGGAAGTAATACAATCTCTAATCCTATTTAAAACCTTACTTTCTTTCCAAATAACTTTCTTGATATACTGTACCTGTTTTCATAGACCAAACAACTTTCACAAACTGAGTAGAAGCAAATATCTGGGAGTTCACCTTTGTAGTGTAGTACTGGTGAGAATTTGTTGAAGTGAAGTATATATTTCAGTTTGAGATTATAAACTGTATGCAGGATGTCACAAACTTGGAACTGAGGTACATTCCAGAAGACCTGTCATTTGTCAAAATGGAAGTAAATTTGGAAAGTCCTGATATTACTACAGGTACTGCATACATATACATAAGATACCAAGGTCTGGCCTGAAAACTGTATATTTTGTTGAAGCGGTATTACAGTAGTTCCTAAATATATGTTTATTCATCATTTACTGTGCATTTCAGGGCCATGTGTAATTGATTTTCGTCGATAAATGCAGAAATGAGAGAGATGAACCAGTTATCTGGTGGCCAGAAGGCTTGTCGCAGGCGCTCTATTTCTTCCACCGTGTTGGCACTGATGAAGGTGTCGTCAATATATCGATCGTACATAGACGGTTTCTCGATGGTGGCGAATACCCGACGTTCCACAGCACCCATGTAGAAGTTCGCGAAAAGTACACCACCGAGGGGGAACCCATCGCTACACCGTCTTTTTGCGTGTACATATGGCCTCTGTGGGTAGAGAAAGGGGCCTTTTCTGTACATATTTCAAGGAGTTTTTGGAGGCCATGCTCAGGGATGTTTAATGGGGGCGTGGAGTCGTCTCTATATACACGATCTAGAATTATCTGGATTGTTTCATCCACGGGAACGTTCGTGAAGAGGGACTCCACGTCCATCGATGCAATAACTCCTCCGGGGGGGGGGGGGGGGGGTGGGGGTGTGTCGTTTTCAGGGCTTCTATAAACTCGGCAGAGGACTTCAAACTGTGGTCATCTGGAACGTAAGGAGTCAAAATAGCATTCAATTTCTTCGCAAGCTGGTATGTAGGGCGTAACGGGTTCCCTGGTTTATGGGTTTCAAACCGTGAATGCCTTCGAGTATACATAACCTCATTCAAAATGTAATGTCACTGAATATTTTAACAAGAATCTGTACAATATAAAGAAAAGTAAATAAGCAAAAGAGGCAGGAAAAATTCATAAGAAACGCCCAAAAAACTGACTTGAAACTCTTCGACGAAATCGAGAGAGCAAAAAGAGAATTTTATTATGCTAATAAAATTACGACGGAAGGGAGACGTGGATTATCTCCACTGGAGCATCGGTTCCATGAAGATTTTTATCGTTGATTCGTTTCTTCGCCTGGAAAGAGCTGTTTTTAAGTGTAGCAGTTTCCGTCCGATCTGTAAATCGTATGAGAGAGAGAGAGAGATGTGCTATTTCGAATTTCAGAAACAAGTTCCGTCCGATCTGTAAAACGTATGTGTGTGTGTGTGTGTGTGTGTGTGAGAGAGGAGAGAGAGAGAGAGAAAGAGAGAGAGAGAGAGAGTGAGAGGTAACCGTATATTAAGGACTAGTTCGTGTTTCAATATCATTTTAAGGATCTGTTTTGGTCTGAAGTCGATAAGTGCTTGATATTTCAGAGGCAAAGATCTGTAATTCTTGATAGTTTATTGCATTAATAAATAATTGGTCTTACATAAGGAGTTAATCCTAAATTGGTTATTTACATACACGAATGAAATATCATACAGTATACTTTAGATATTAAATAATCACGAAGACACTAAGATATAAGATAACTGGATTTATCTGTCGCACAGCAAACAGTACCTAAAAACCAAACCTGACAGCACGAAGAGAGACACTCCAAGAAGTCCAGTGTCTTCAAACTTTCGTCAAAAGAAAGCGCTCTTTTCAGAAGTCTCCTTCTTCTTAACTTTCCCTTGAAAAGTGAAAGTATTGCGAAAGTGTTGGATTCGGAGTCAACTCTCGCCAACATCATAGCAAGTGGAAAAAATTTGTCACAAAGTTGAAGTCTGGGGAAGACATTTGTTCCTTTCTGGTACTGGGAAAGCTTACTGTGGAAATGAGGCGTCCAGTGATAAAACCCACACTCGCCACAAATTTGAGAAATGCATTTTATTGTACATCTGGAATCCCCTTCGTTTCCTCTTTCGAATGGTGTAAGTGAGTGTATATTTTGATTATGAAAATATGGTTTAATTTTGCATTATATAATCTGTACTTTTGTAAACTTCAGCATTAATTTTGCTCGTCAATTTTACAATCAATCATACAATCAACCAGTCAATCAAATTGTGCGCAGTCTAATTTTTTTCATATATAACATCATATTTTTGGGGTCCTAAACATTCTAAAAATTTAAACCTGAAGAAAATATCTTGAAAAATAAAAGACTTATGGCCTTTTTAAATTTTCAAATTTAAAAAGGCCTTTTTTTCTCCATTTTTTTTAAAATGTGGTGAGTGTGGATTTTAGCGCTGGAAGCCACAACAGGAAATCTTTATGTGAGATTGGGTAATTTTGACATTACTTGTTACACCAAGCACAACCTGATAAAAAGAAGATTAGAAGATGCATAAAGAAGGCTCTATGTAAGTTGAATGCAGTCGAAACGGCTGTCATCTTCGATGCTGCTGCCCTCAGAGAAGGTCTCATGATAGTAATAATAACATTTCGCTGGGAATAATGGCAAATAAACTTTAGTTCTCTTTAATAATAATAATAATATTGAGTCCTGATAAAGATGTTGGCCGCATCTCTTATATTAAAATAATAATAATAATAGTATAATAATAATAATAATAATAATAATAATAATAATAATAATAATAATAATAAACCCAGAGCAAATACGGACAGACTATACATAACACGAAAGGAAGGAGGGAGAGGACTACTAAGTATAGAGGACTGCGTTAACATCGAAAACAGAGCACTGGGGCAATATCTAAAAACCAGTGAAGACGAGTGGCTAAAGAGTGCATGGAAGAAGGACTAATGAAAGTTAGACTAAGACCCAGAAATATACAGAGACAGGAGAAAGACAGAAAGAACAGAGGACTGGCACAACAAACCAATGCACGGACAATACATGAGACAGACTAAAGAACTAGCCAGCGATGACAATTGGCAATGGCTACAGAGGGGAGAGCTAAAGAAGGAAACTGAAGGAATGATAACAGCGGCACAAGATCAGGCCCTAAGAACCAGATATGTTCAAAGTACGATAGACGGAAATAACATCTCTCCCATATGTAGGAAGTGCAATACGAAAAAATGAAACCATAAACCACATAGCAAGTGAATGCCCGGCACTTGCACAGAACCAGTACAAAAAGAGGCATGATTCAGTGGCAAAAGCCCTCCACTGGAGCCTGTGCAAGAAACATCAGCTACCTTGCAGTAATAAGTGGTACGAGCACCAACCTGAAGGAGTGATAGAAAACGATCAGGCAAAGATCCTCTGGGACTATGGTATCAGAACGGATAGGGTGATACGTGCAAACAGACCAGACGTGACGTTGATTGACAAAGTCAAGAAGAAAGTATCACTCATTGATGTCGCAATACCATGGGACACCAGAGTTGAAGAGAAAGAGAGGGAAAAAATGGATAAGTATCAAGATCTGAAAATAGAAATAAGAAGGATATGGGATATGCCAGTGGAATCGTACCCATAATCATAGGAGCACTAGGCACGATCCCAAGATCCCTGAAAAGGAATCTAGAACAAAAACTATAGGCTGAAGTAGCTCCAGGACTCATGCAGAAGAGTGTGATCCTAGAAACGGCACACATAGTAAGAAGAGTGATGGACTCCTAAGGAGGCAGGATGCAACCCGGAACCCCACACTATAAATACCACCCAGTCGAATTGGAGGACTGTGATAGAGCAAAAAAAAAAAAAAAAAAAAAAAAAAAAAAAAAAAAAAATAATAAATTAATAATAATAAATAATAATAAATAATAATAATAATAATAATGATAATAATAATCAATAATAAGTAATAACTAATAATAATAAATAATAATAATAATATTAAATTTTCTGCTGTATCTATTTTTGAAGGACAGGGGCCGACTACCTTGCACAGATATTTCATAATTCAATTTCACTTAAGTGCAATTATTGAAGCATATAACTTACGATTAATTTCTTTAGAAAAATATAGGCTACAATTACAATTTTTTATGTAAAGGATGATTGTAATTGACGTACATAAGAGATCATGAAACTTATGAAAAAATAAAGTCAAATGAACATGAAAATTAAAGTAAAAACAATACAAAGTAGTATGATTGTTCTGTCTCAGCCAGGAGCCTTCATATCCTAATGGTGTCATTTGAACGCGGGCTTTGAGAGCAATTTTCTCGAACAGGTAATTGCTCCAAACACACACACACACACACACACACACACACACACACGAGGGTGACCTAATCAGCAAAAGTGAAAGGAAGGCAAAGATAAACACTAAATGACTTTTTTTTTTTTTTTTTTTTTTTTTTTTTTTTTTTTTTAAATCCAGAATGAACAGGTTCTTTGGTCTTGTAATTAGAGCGGGCAATACCATAAACACGTGCCGTCTAATGGAGCGTGAATTTGCTACGACTGCTATTTATAGAGATTACAATTTGTTAGTAAAAAAAATAAGACGTATATATAGGAGATGATTAGATAAAGTTTTAGTAGAAAATAGGAAGTATTTATAGAGATGATCATTATCTTCGAGTAGAAAATAGAAGGCATCCAAAAAGGGAGTTATAATTTTTTTTTAGATTAAAATAGGAGTTATCTATAGAGATTATAATCTTTTAGTAGAAAATAGGGTGTATTTATAGAGAGGACTATAATACTATATTAGAATTCAAGGTATTTATAGCGAGGATTATAATCTTTGAGTAGAATATGAAAATTTATCATCTGTCATTAGAAAAAAAGTAGATGTTATTGGAAGGACTATAATATTCAAGTTGAAAATAGGATTCATTAATAGAGGATTGCAATATTCGAGTAAAAATTAGACTTGTATTAAAAGTGTTATAATATACAAATAGAAAATAAGAGGTAGGTAAAAGAGAGGGAGATCTAAAGCATTTTATAAGAAAATAAAAAAGATGGAAGTTCAGCAAGATTAGAATTTTCAGATATCCGAAATTGACAGAAAAGAGATCTATTGGTAACAATAATCAAAAATATTATAAAAGGAAATATAATGGGAAAATGATGACTCATATAAAAATGCATTAGAAATTTTGCAGTATTTTTTCATTTATTAAATTGCTGGTTTATAAAAAAGTTTTCCTTTCATTGAAAATAAATAAAAGAATAATGAAGGATCAGGACGTGAATGACCAAAATTAAATAAACAAACTAATGAATAAATAAATAGCTAAAAAAGTAAAACAAATGAAATAAACAAATAAATGAATAAAATGTAATAGATAAGTGAAATGAAATAAGAATAATTGATTAAATAAACAAATGCCTCATAGGTAAGATCCATTAGTAAACATACATACATACATACATACAACAAGCACTGACACACTTAAGATCCCATGATAATAAAAAATTAAAATAAAATACAAACGGAGCCAAGTAATGTACGAATAATGTAGGCAGCCGGAGGCGTCGCCATCACAGGAGATCCTTTCTGCTTCCTTTTCGATAGCGACTATTGGCGGATCTGACAAAAGCAGGAGGATCTTTGATGCTCTCCTTTTAGGAATTTGTTTACTTTTAGGGATGTCAAAGGAAAAGGTGGAAAAGGATATATGAAAAAGGATATCGGTACCTTGGGATCGCTAAAAAGGCTTACTTACTTTTATATGATTCAAAGAGAGAGAGAGAGAGAGAGAGAGAGAGAGAGAGAGAGAATTTAAATGGGTAGTCAGAAAAAAAAAAAGGGGAGGGTTGACAGTGAGTGTTAACATGGACACAGAGAATGAGAGCAGAAGACACCCACCCACCCACCCACACCACACACACACACACACACACACACACACCCATATACGTGTATATGTATATACATATATACATACATACACAACAAACACCCCACACACACACACATATATAATATATATATATATATATATATATATATATATATATATATTTGATTTTAAATCATGAAAAATGTAAGTTTCAGCCACGAAGGAAAAGTGAAACAATGAGATGCTGGGTACTTTCACCTTATTACAGGGACATGGTCATGTCAACTAAAGATATGCAGAGACAAGAGTGTATTTAGTATATGTGGGGTATAAGTCCTAAGGGAATACAAAAAGTTTGCGGTCAAAATAAAATAATTCTTGGCTTACATTTGTATTTTTATCCCACGTCAACTGAATCATAATAGATTACAACAAGTTTCTTGAAATAGTTTCATTGCTTGGTAATATAACATTGCTTTGCCCCAAATTTGTTCTGTGGGACTTTTCAGTTAAATACAAAATAAAAGATTATTATTCTGACCTGTTGTTATTGAATTTGTGTTATTGTGTTACTGGTCTGACCTAAGCAGAAATAAATAAAAATCCATAGCAATGTTGGATACAACATTGCTATCTTCTCGGGGCCTATGTTTTATAATCATGTTTTAGATATTATTGTATGTGAAGGATACATTTGTATTAAACAATTTTTAAACAGCTTTTACAACTTCAAATCCAATAAAAAAAAGAGGCAAACAAAGGGTGTTTGGGGAACCTTTTTTTTCCGATTTTTCAAGAATGTCTTTATAGATTTATTGTAACAAATATCCATAATGCGGGTTGCCTAGAATAGATCTCTTTCTATTTTTATAATGTTTTTGAATTCTTGATCTAAAAACTCAGGACTGGTTATTCGCTAAGTTCGAAGAAACATTGATGAAAAGACTGAAATTTTGATATCTATATGATGCCCTGAATGATAGTGAACATATGACAAATTATTTTATTTTTTCTCTATAAATACTAAATCTACAATTAAAAGGTTCCCTTTTAATAAAATATTATGTCCAATTAAAGGTTAACAAATAACTATTCTAACTCTAGTTTAATTTAATAGAAGGGACTTGATAATTTAATTAAGCCAATATGTTAATAACATCCAAATCTTTGGATATGATGGCTAAAATATCACCAACATAACGTACCATGTTACATCAAAATGGAAAATCTTGCGGGTGTAAATTAAAAAAATTTCATACATAATTTTGAAAGAACAAATGAAATTGATTTACATTGCTATATCAAATGTTTATTTAGTACATTCTCTGTTGAAAAAAATATATATACAATCACATATTCATAATCTTATTAATTCTGTGACCTGGCTAATTGTTAATGGCAAATCAAATTTAGGCAATTCACCTTTAAGGTATTCCAATACCGAGTCAATGGGGTCTTCAGTGAATAAGGAACACACATCAAAACTTTTTAACTGTGAATCTCGATTGATTGTAATGCCGTTGATTTTCTCTGTCAAATCTAAAGAATGAATAAGATGAAATAGTACCTAGCAATGGTGAAAATAATTTTTTTTAGATATTTTGAAAACTTTTTATTTACGTAAACAACGGAACTAATCATTGGTCTCATAGGTTTATTTTCATTATGTGTTTATAATTATTGTTCATTGATTTCATTTATTCTTCTAAGGGGTTCATTTTTGATATATGCAGTTCTTTACCCTTAATTAGTACGTTGTTGGATTCATTCGCCTTGCCTCAGTTGAAAAAAGGTAGAACTATACGTACGAATGAAATTCAACACCGTAGTCATTATGGATAAAGATTGTATATATAAAAATGAAAGAATTGCTAAGTGGTTATAATACTTACCTTAAACTAAACAAGAACCACTTAGAAAAAGGTTCAACAGTAAATTAAAAAGAATCTTGAAAAGCAACATTAGCGTCATAAATCAGTTTTTAACAAATTCACCTTCCTTGCCGCCTCTATATGGGCTAGTGAAAGCACAAAGAAAATAATCGTATGAGACCAATAATTAGTTTTCTTGTTCCGTAACTTATAAGCCTTCAAAATATCTAGAATCAGCAAATTGCAAGCCGAACCTTTAGGTCTTTTCCTTGGTGATCGAATTCCTCCCTTAAAAGCAAATGGATATTGAAATCTTGTATCGAAGAATTATATATATATATATATATATATATATATATATATATATATATATATATATATATATATATATATATATATATATATATATATATATATACATATATATATATATATATATATATATACTATATATATATATATATATATATATATATATATATATATATATATATATATATATATATATATATATATATACTATATATATACATATACATATATATATATTATATATATATATATATATATATATAGTATATAGATATATATATATATAATATATATATATATATATATATATTTATTTATATATATATCTATATATATATATCTATATATATATATATATATATATATATATATATATATATATATATATATATATATATATATTGACTTCCCTTTCGTATCCCTGGAAAAGCAAAAGCGAGATACTGACAAGTATGTTGAGAGATTTTGTTTTCTTCAACTATTATTGATACATTTTGCCATCGCTTTGGTCTTGAATATTTCCTAGTAATTAAATGAAGTTAACCGAGGAGAAATGTGGTGTTATGAAATTGAAGTTTAGTATTGCTTCTGTGTACGAGCTCTCGAAATAATGACGAGAAAATAGCTTGCTGAGAAGAAGAAGAAGAAAGAAAGAAAAAAAAAAACGAATGAACGTTTTGTGCGTGTCTGGGAGTTTCCTAAAGATTTTCAACCAAGGTTTGATGCGTATGTGTCTGTCTGGGTATGGGTGGGTGTTTGTTTCGTAAAGATTTCTAATTAAGGCTTAATGTGTGTGCTATGTGTGTGTGTGTGTCTGTGGGAGGGTGGGTGTATGTTTCGTAAAGATTTCCAAGCAAGGTTTAATGTGTATATGGGTGTGTGTGTGTGTGGGTGGGTGTGTGTTTCATAATGCGTGTGTGTGTGGGTAGTTGGGTATGTGTTTGGTAAAGGTTTGCAACCAAGGTTTAATGTGTATATGTTTGTTTGTGGGTGGGTATGTGATTCGTAAAGATTTCCAATTAAGGTTTAATGTGTATTTGTGTATGTGTGGATGGTTGGGTGGGGTGTATGTTTCGTAACTATTTCCAACCGAGGTTTAATGTGTGCATATGCCTGTGTGTTTCGTAAAGATTTCCAGCCAAGATTTTGCGATTGTGTGTGTTGTTTTCGTTGCACGGTTTTGTGTGCGCGTGTGCGCTTGTGTGTGTGTGTGTTTAGTTTTTTTATATATGGTTGAATCCTGGGTGTTATGGTTTTCTCTTTACCTTTATTCTAGACTCTCATGGTTTCATTGTAGTCTAGAGCCCCCGAAAAAAAGTAATTTCGTCTTCGTCGAATCAAATATCTGACTTTGAAGTACTTTGAAGTTGTCAATTAGTTTATGCCGTTATAATGAGAGATTTCATTTGAAGGAAATGTGACTAAGACTTATATCTCACAAACGAAGTAAGAGT
>NC_061098.1:54161946-54166946 GCF_015104395.2 Macrobrachium nipponense | reverse complement strand
AAGGGGAGTATTGGCTTGCCTCGGGGGTATTGCAAGGGAGGGTACTGCTACTGCTACTGGTATACCTCGGGGGATACTCAGACACTGTTCAGGGGGGGTGTTCTAACGGGAGGGTGAAGTTCTCTTTTTTTTTTTTTTGGCCACTTTGGAGGGTGAAACATTTTTTTCTCAGTGGGGTGAACTACTACTTTTTTTTTCTCATTGTCGGAGTGTTGGGAGACGAATTTGCCCTTGAAAATGATTTTCCAATGCCAAGACATCACCTGAGAATGATTGGTTGATGACGTGAGATGCCTGTAGGGTTTTTTATTAGAAAAGAGATTTTCTTTCTCTTGAATGAAGAGAAAAGGAAATGAAATGCATTGGAAGAGCGTAAGGTTTCCTTATGCTTTGGAAGACACAAATATAATGAGGACACAGATTATTATTTTTTTTTATTGTGTTGGAGGGATTACTTTAAAATGCCGATAAGTGGTATTGTATCTGGTGTTGTATCTGATGGTACTGGTGAGTGGTGTTGATTGGTGTTGCATCTGGTGTTGATTGTAGGGGTTTGGCAATACTAGTGTATATGAGGGGAATTGCACCCTTACTTGAGATCTTTGCAAGAGAATTATTACTATGGAGAAATTATTATTATTAATAATTCTTATTATTACTTGACATTTTTACGGGAGGGTTGCTTAAGTATAATTATCATTACTTGAGACATTTTACGAGAGATTTGAGATATTTCATGGGAGATTATTTTATGATTATTACAGATAATTATATCATGGAGAATTATTACAATGAATTATGGGAGAAGTTTTGTGGTTAATTATTTATTGAGTTTTTATAACTTTGGAGAATATTTCAGTAGTTCATGAGTGATGAATTTGGCTGAATCTTGGTGAGTTGTGATAAGTTTTGCTGAATCTTGGTGAATCTTGTGCTGAATTTTTGGAGAATGGACAAGCATTAACATTGGTGATGTTTTTTGTACTAATACTGGTGATTTTGATGATAGCAATTTTTGGTTATACTGCTGATAATGATACTTCTGATACTGATTTTTTTGATTTACTAATACGTGGGTGCTGTAATGCTATCAAGGGTGGTGAAATCCTTTTTTGAATTTGGGAGGAACTAACAACACATTATTTTTGTTTTCCTTTTTTATGAGTTCAGCAGATAATTGCTTGACATACGTGAGTCACGGGGGATAGTTAACAATGCCGTTGATTTTTCTTTTCTTCTTTTTTAGAAGTTAGCCATCGCTGATATAAGTTTTTTTTTATCATGGGTGAATTTGAATTTATTTTTTCTCTCCAGTTTGTGTGAAAATTTTTTTAGTTTTTCAGTTCGTGACTTAGAGTCATTATTCGGGAACGTGTTTGTGTTTTCAGCTGTTTGAAGCTGCAGAGAGATATATGGGAGAATTTTTGCATTTTTTTTTCGAATGCACTCATAATGGCACTACATTTTTTTTTATCTGGATATTTGGTGTTTTCCAGAAATTGTGAGTTTTTCTTGCACACAATACCTTCGTTGTGTTTGTGACAACTTTGCCAGAGATAGGAAACTTGGTTAAGTTTTCTAATGGCTTATGTCGTAGTGCATATGGAGAAGTCTTTGCTTAGACACTGAATTTGGAGTTCTGTTATAATGAGTTGTGGCACATTGGTGATTTTTTCTAGAATTTCCTAGACAATTTTATTTGCCGAATTTTTGCCCTTTTTCAGCAGTTATGCTAAGGAGAGAGTTTATAGTTTTTGACTATAACATTGAGTTATTCCCTGGAGAATTGGAGGTATATTATTTGGGAGTTATAATTTGAGATATATATATTGAGATAGATTTTTGGCCATTTGATATTTGCCCTATGGTGGTGAGAGCTATGTTTAGTTCAATTATTTTGCAGCCATTTTTGTTTGCAAGTGGAGACACACTTTTGAGGAGATATATGGGGCAATATTTGTGAGTGGGTCAGCTGGATGCTTTGAGTGCATGTTTTTTTGGAGATGGGATTTCATTTTTGATATTCCTGCTTGGAGATTTAATATTTTTTGGAGCCTTGTTTTACTCCACATGGAGTTATTGGTGAAATAGAGGTAAATATTTTTTATTTGCCGAAATAGAGGTGAATATTTTCTTATTCCTGGAGTGGGTGTTTTTTATTAACATGTGGTTTATTGGAGAAATAAGAGGGAATATGGCGTGGGTGTGGTTACTAATTAAATGGAGGAAATATTTTATCACCGGAGTGGTTTTTATTATTAATATGGTGTCACATATATATGTGGAGGTGGAACTGATCTTTGGCAGGTGACCTTGTTTGTGGTTATGACCTTTTTTTCTGGGAGTTTTTCTCAAGCCAAGAGAAGAGTTCTGTGGTTCTTTCTTTTTGGTTTCGTGACTATTTGGAGGCGAGTGGCATTACTGCATTGTGGTCCTATGGAGATATTATTTTTGGAGGCATATAATTACTGCATTGTGGTCCTATGGAGATATTGCACATTTTTTATGTTCACAAGTGTGTTATTTTTGGAGGCATATAATTGCTGAATTACGAGTTTATCGTAGCTTTTTTTATCCCGAATAGGTGATATTTTTTTTTAATATAATTGGGCAGTGTCATGTGAGAGATATGTTTTCGAGACAGTCTTTGAACAGCTTAGTCATATCCTGGAGTTAATTTTGTGAAATGTGCTTACTTCGTGACAGCAAAGAGCATTTTTCTTGAGAATCATGAGTTTCCAAACTTGCGTGTCTGACTAGACATTTTTTGTGCCGCAGTTTGAGCACACGTCCGCAGGTGGATTTTCTGCTGACAAGCGCTGTGCTGATTCCTTTCCTCTAGTGGTGATTGCTCAGAGTTTTGCAATATCTGGAAATGTTGACAATACCATTTCACGAAAGCGCATGGGTAAGAGTTTGCTTTCTGGCTGTGTCGGTCGATGAAAGTTGCGTTGTCAAAATTCCGTAACTATAAATGGGGCATTTCTTGGAGAAAAATGCAGGGATTATTTAATTTATGCCTTACGTATATTATGTGTTTTGATGGGGGAAGTTTACTTGTGATTATCTTTTTTTTTTTATTTTCTCTTTTCCTATGAAGATGTAATTGGGGAATTTAGTTTTAAATAGCATTTCTTTATTGGACGGGTGATGTAATTTACCGGGAGTTGTAATTTACATAAATGGGAGTTTGACATTGTCTCATTGTAATTAATTATATGAGCAGTAAGGGGTTTGTGCTATTAAACATAGGAGATTTTTACTGATTTTGTTAGTTGTTCAAATATCGGAGCTTGAGAGAACAATTTTTATTTTTTATTTTTGGGTCTGGGCTTGTTACGTGATTTTTTTTCCCTTGGGCTCATTGCCTTTTTTTTTCTTTTTTTTACTTGTGGGAACATTCGAGGTTGAAATGTGAGTGCAGAGGTCCGTGGAGTTGCTGTGAGTTTTGGATTGTGTGCGCTGATGTGTGAATTTGGAGAATTGAGTTAGAGAACTTGATATTTTTTTTTCTTTGCGAGTTGTGATGATGACTTATGATTTAGTGGTCATATTAAATGGAGTTAATTGGGAGATATTCTGTCAGTATTTCTGACTTTTTGAGGTCATTGTTTAATAGAAGTAGTATGTCTGGGGTTAATTCTTTTTTGATTGACCGATGACTTGACTGACATACTAACACACCAAAAAAGTCAGGACATCCACTAGCTGTGCAGAGATTGCTGTCGTTTATCCAGGGTGATTATGAGAGTTTCTATGAGTCTACAAGTTCTACAGCGTTTTTCGTCTACAGAAGCCGTTAGAAGTCTTCTACAAGGAGGGAGGCCGTTCGCCTTCCTACAGCGTACTACAGAATGCTGGAAGTTGCAGACAAAGAGGGATATTCAAGAATCCAAAATGAGAGAAAATGCGTCTAGTGTCATTTGAGATGAAGCGTGATGAGACTTTACTTTATAATGGCAGAGACGTGCAGTTATTATTATTATTATTTGTTTTAAGCTGGCCAGTGTATTTTATGTTATATAAGCTCTTTTTTTTGACCATTTGCTAGGCGGGAGCTAGCAATTTTGCATGGCCAAGCTTCTGTGACAGGGGTTATAAATAATGATATATTTAATACGCCAATGTGATGTGCTGTGACCTTTTTGAATGCATAGAGATAGAGCCGAAGCAATGCTTGAGAAAGCTGATTAATCATTTCTGATGCATAGTTTAAGAGGGTCAATGTTCAGGAGTTCATGGGTCTTTTCCAAGTGCCTTTGAGAAACTGGGTTGTAGCCAGTAACAAGGGGCGTTGACGAAGTGTGCATTCGTATGTACATGTGCGCCTCTTCCTTTGATAATGACGCCCTTAGCCAAGTCTATGGGGGAGACTTGAAGAGAGACGTCCGTGAGAGAAAGGCAGAATGCTGGGGATAGCTCTGCGAAAGTTTCTTTGGTTCTGTGTGTTTTCCAGGCTGAGATGGGTAAGTGTACCTTACTTTAGCCAAAGGGTGGCTTGTTGTCTGTTTGACATTTGTAAGAATGTTTAATCTTTAACTTTGTCTTTAAACTTGTGTGTACTTACGAGTGTGTTTCTCCTGTCTTTGTAACAGACGATTCTGCAAGGGGGGGGGGGACCGAGAGTCCAGTATGGGTGGAGAGATTGGTGTGACAAATTACTGATTTAGACATTTTAAAAATGTTGGGGATTTAGATAAGTTAGTTAGTCTGTGAGACTTGGAATATTATCTTTCCATTGGTTGAATAAACATTTATTTTTTATATAACTTTGACTCTCATTTTTTGATTACCTGTCAGAATGGAGAGAGAGGAGAGAGAGAGAGAGAGAGAGAGAGAGAGAGAGAGAGAGAGAGAGAGAGAGAGAGGGTTGTGTGTGTATCAGTTTGCCTACTGCTTGGGGTTCCACGTTTTACCAAATAAATAACGAGATTCTTATCTCGTTTACACACACATATATATATGTGTTATCATATATATATATATATTATATATATATA
>NC_061098.1:54144446-54156946 GCF_015104395.2 Macrobrachium nipponense | reverse complement strand
CTCTCTTGAAACGTTTCGTCCTCAAATAAACCCAAGAAACATCATCGGCAGGTGTTGTGAGACTAAAGTTCTTGTGGGAGCCCTACTGTATAATAATAATAATAATGAATAATAATAATAACTAATAATAATGAATAATAATAATAACTGCAGTAGCAGCCTTATTAGTAATACTATGAACAAACGTGCTAGTATGTTTCTCTAAACTATATTGATTAAGTACGAGATATCAAAAGGAAATTAATAAGTGAACGGTTTGAAAACTCTTGGCCGAACTAAAAGCACAGAAAGACGCCAAGTTCGTAAACAGTGAAGTATATAATTTATAGACCACATTAGTTTACTAAGTCTACGGGCAACACCAGCCCCGTTTACGGTGGAGGGTTAAGGAGGAAGAGTTTTAGTTTAGTTATATAGATGAAATATTGGCTAAGTGTTGAATTTACAAGCGTCAGAAGGGATGAAGCTACTAGCTTCACGTCCTATTTCACGAACTATGTTCAATGAGCCATGGGGGTGTGGCGAGGAAGTCCACGTACCTAGCATACGTGAACCGAAATCTGCACCGATTTGGGAGATTAATTCTTCTAGATTTCATGATAAATAAATTTCTGTTACATCAGTTTGGGAGATTTATTCTTTAAGATTTTATGATAAATCAATTTTCTTTGTATCAATTTGAGGGACTGGTTCTTTTTTATTTTCTGGTAATAAATCTCTGTATTCACAACAAAATAATTCTTATATATTTTATGAGAAATAAGTTATCGTTGCCCAATTTGAAGGATTTACGCTGTCAGATATTATGATAAATTTCTGTGTTGCCCCATTTAGAGGGATATTTTTTTTTAGATTTTATGGCAAATAAATTTCTGTTCTCCTCGACTTGATGGATTCATCCTTTCGAATTTCATAATAAATAAGTCACTGTATCCAAAAGAATAATCTTTATAGATTATATGATAAATAAATGTGTTGCCCAATTTAAAGGTTTTACTATTTCAGATTCTATTGTAAATAAATTTCTGCATCCACAAAAAATGACACAGGCCTCCGTTTTAGGAACCAAAATATGCATAAATGGGAAAGCTGGCATGAACACGTTGCATTTGCATAAAAATGCAATAACTTTTATCGAGCATTTACATGCACAGATACAACTTGCATTACGCCTTGTTTTTTTGCAAAAAATATCCTGCACTTCAATTTTTCATGGAAAATCAGAAGGGAAAGCTAACTTTTGTCCTTTTCAGTCGTAGGACAGAATAAAAAAAGGAAATAGAGTTCGAATGAAAAGTTGATGAGTTTGGAAGGAATAGAGTGAACACAAAATAATCTTTTTTGTTGGCCTTGAATGTGAAAAGATGTCTTTGTTGAATCAAAATAATCAGTAGAACGACTTAGAACCGATTTTATAAATACATATTCTTTTTCCTTTGATAATTTCAATGTAATAATTAATAAGAATATGGAATCAAGTTTCATTAATCAAGAGTACTACTTCGACTTACTCTATGAGTTTTTCAATTATATATATATATATATATATATATATATATATATATATATATATATATATATAAATATATATAATATATATATATATATATATATATATATATATATATATATATATATATATATATATATATATATATACATACATATATATATATATGTATAATATTTACACACACACAAATATATATATATATTATATATATATATATATATATATATATATATATATATATATATATATGTAAGGCCTACGGTTTTTGATTAATAATATATTATCCATGCGTTCTCTGTGACCTGTGGAATGTGGAGAACAGTGCAGAGGTGACGACCTGAGAGTAGCTGATGAATGAGTTTCTGGGGGTGGCGTGAGATAAAAGTGCTTAGTTCAAGAAGTCAATGCACGACAGTTTTATGAACTCTTCTCAAAGTGCCTTTGTGAAACTGGATGCAGCTAGAACCGCGAGGTGCTAGCGAACTGTGTGTTCGTATGTGCGTGTGTGCTCTTTCTGTTAAATAGGTTCATACCCATGCCTATGGGAGGGATTTTGATAGAGGGCTTCAAGTCACAGGCAAGATGCCGTGGCATTCGCCGGGGGGAGTTTTTTATTAATGTTAGTGTCCGGCTGTCTGGGTAAGTGTTCAGGTGCTTTAGCCAAAGGGATGGCTTGTTTGATATCTTGTAAGATGTTCCATTTTATTAACTTTGTCTTTGAACTTGTGTGTACTTACGGGATGTGTTCTGTGTCTTTGAAACAGACGATTCTGGTACTTCAGGAATGCCGGGGGACAAAGGATTCCCAGAGGGGTGTAAACTTTTTTGGAGACTAGACATTGTACCGTTTTTTGGGTTAGTCTGTAAGACTGGATTACTTGGTTGATTGATTTATTTATTCTTGTTAATAAACGTTAATGTTATGATGCAACTCTCTCATTTTCATTACCTGTTAGAATGGAGAGAAAGAGGTGGAGAGAGAAAGAGATTGTCGGTGCTAGAGAGAGAGAGAGAGAGAGAGGGATTCCTTGGAGAGAGAAAGGTTATGTATAATGGGGTGTGTGGGTCTGCCTTCCGTTTCGTGACCACGCTTACCTTACGAATAAACGGGGGGGGGGCGGGGTTGGGGGGGGGGGGGGGGGGGGGGGGGGGGGAAATCCCCCCAGTTTACAGTGGTGGCAGACGGTTAAGAGGGGATATAAAAGTCTTCTTTCTTTTTTATGCCTGGGAACGCCAATGTAGAGATGGGTGGCCAGTTAGAAAATAAAAGGGGTTATGGCTTAGCGATAGTTTGCGAATAACAAAGCCTTGGTGGGATTGGGGAAAATCGTAAACTGTTTTAGTTTTCAGTTACTTAGTGAGAAAAAAATGAGAAAATGTCGTCTGTTAACTGTGCAAAGGGAGGGAAGGAGTCAGCCTAGAAGCAGTGAGCGCACCCAGTGTGACTTTTGCTGTGTAAGACGAGTGTATTCGAGATACCCGTGCGGGTGTTGTGTTTAATGCATATATCACTACCGCGTTTTACGAGAATTCGAGTTCCTTTTGTTCCCATTATGGAGTGGTGAGTGTTAAAAACTGTTTGAAGGAGAGGGTTTTTGTTTAAATATTTCAGGGTATGGGATGGTTCAAGAGGTCAACAATTTTTCTTGTCTTTGCCCCATAGTGACGTGTTTTCTTTATTTGCACGTGTTTATAATAGACGTATGCATTCGTCTTTGTTTAAAACATAGGAGTGTATTTTCTATGCATGTGAACTGTGCTGAGATAAGCATACTGGCTTAAAGACACAGAGCGGCCACAATTTTACGGGCTCAGCACATTTCTGCAGAGAGGCGCGTTGCATACGAGATGGGTACTAGTGTATACCTTGGGAAGGGGTCCTCAGACACTGTTCAAGGGGAGATGGGGGTACTGCTGATATGCTTGGGCTGTTCTGTCGCTGACTGAGGGGTTGTTCTCACGGGGGGGAGAAATTTTTTTCTCAGTGTGGGTGAAATCCCCTTTTCCTTTTTTTTTTCTTTGTGTTGGAGATGATTTGGCCTTGACATTGAATGCTAAGATATCAGCTGATGATTAGTTGATGAAGTGAAACGCCCGTAGAGTATTTTTTTTAAAAAAGAGATTTTTTTTTCTTTCTTGGAGGAAGAGAAAAGGAAATAAAAAGATTTTTTTTTTTTATGAGTTCAGCAGATAATTGCTTGACATCTAGCGAGTTTTTCTCCTTACAAGTTTTTTTACCATGGGTGAATTTGAATTTATATTTTCTCTCCAGTTAGTGTGAATATTATCTCAGTTCATGACTTAGAGTCATTGTTCGGGAACGTGTTCGTGTTTTGGCTATCTGATGCTATAGAGAAAATATGGGAGAATTTTGCACGTTTTGAATGCATACGTAATGGCACTACATTTTTTCTCGATATGTGTTCCAGAAATTGTGAGTTTTTTTGCACAATACCCTAGTTGTATTTGTGACACTTTGTGAGAGATAGGAAACTTGGTTAAGTTTTCTAGTGACTTATGTCGTAGTGCATGTGGAGAAGTCTTGGCCTAGACACTGTGAATTTGGAGTTCTGTTAATGACTTGTGGCACATTAGTGATTTTTTTCTAGAATTTTCTAGACAGTTTTTATTTGCCGAGTTTTTGCCTTTTTTTCAGCAATTATGCTAAATGGAGAGAGTTTTATAGTTTTGAAAATATAACATGAGTTATTCTTTGGAGAATTGGAGTTAGAATTGAGATAGAATTGAGATATATTATTTGGAGTGATAATTGGAGGTATATATTATTTTGGAGTTATAATAAGAGAGAATAATAATATAGGGAGATATATTTTTGGCCATATTTGATATTTGCCAATGTGATATGAGCTATGTTTAGTTCAATATTTTGCAGCCATCTTTGTTGCAAATGGAGACACATATTTGGAGATTATGGGGCAATATTTGTTTGTGTGTGTGAGTTAGATGCCTTGAGTGCACATTTTTTTGGAGATATATTTTTTAGAGCCTTGTTTGTTCCACAATGGAGTTATTGGGGAAATAGAGGTAAATATTTTGTATTTGCCGAAATAGAGTGATTATTCTCTATTCCTGGAGTGGAGTTGTTTTAACTGACATATGGCTATTGGAGAAATAAGAGAATAATATAAGGGGGGGGTTGGTATTAACCACATGGAAGAAATATTTTATAACCGGAGTGGTGTATTATTAATATGGTGTCTCATAATTATATATGGAGTTGGAATTAATCTTTGGCGGGTGACCCTTTTTTTGTGGTTATGGAGTTTTTCTTGAGCCAAGAGAAGATTTCTGTGGTTCTCTTTTTGGTTTCGTGTCTATTTAGAGGCTAGTGGCAATACTGCATTGCGAGTCATATGGAGATGTGTGTGCATTTTTTATGTTCACAAGTGTATTATTCTTGGAGAAATATAATTTGGGGCAAAGTCATGTTGAGAGAATAAGTCTCGAGACAAAATTTTTAACACATTAGTCATATCCTGGAGTTAATTCTGTGAAATGTGTCTGTTAGACGTTTTTTGAGAATCATGAGTTTTCAAACTTATGTGTCTGACTAGACAATTTTATGCTACTGTTAGAGCATGCGTCCGCAGGCGATTTTTCTGCTGACAAAGCGATGTGATGAGCGTGTGCTGACTTTTTCCTCTGATGATGATAGATCAGAATTTTTGCAATATCTGGAAATGTTGACAATAGCATTTCACGAAAGCGCATGTGTAAGAGTTGCTTTCTGGCAAATTCCGGGGCTTTACATGGAGCATTTCTTGGGAAAAACGCGGGAGTATGCATATACATGTATTATGTATTTTGTGATTGGGGAAATCTTCTTGTGATTATTCCTTTTTTTTATTATTTTTCTTCTTTTCCTTGAGAGATATAATTTGGGGATTGAGCTTAAGTAGCATTTCTTTTTGGACGGGAGATTTGATTTACAGGGAGATGTATTTTTTGGGGGTTGCTGCTTACGTAAATGGGAGTTTGACATTACGTCTCATTGTAATTAATTATTGAGCAGTAAAGGGGTTTTTGCTGTTAAAAGTTGGAGATTTTTAATGATTTGTGGGTTGTTCAAATATTGGAGTTTGAGAGAACATTTTTGGGTCTGGGTGTTACGAGATTCTTATTTTTTTATTTTTTCCGTTTTTTCTTTCTTCTTGTGAGCACATTCGAGTTTGAAATGTGAGTGCAGAATTCCGTGGAGTTGCTGTATTTCTGATTGTGTGTGTGCTGATGTGTAGTTTGGAGAATTGAGTTGGAGAACTAGAACTTGATGTTTTTTTTTTTCTTTGAGAGTTGTGATGATGACTTATCATTTTAGTAGTCATATTAAAGGGAGTTAATTGGGAGACGTTCAGTTAGTGTTTCTGACTTTTTAGATCATTGTTTGATAGAAGTAGTATGTCTGGGTTAATTTTCTTAGATTGACCAAAGACTTGACTGACATACTAACACCAAAAGTCGTTCCCCGACACCAGCAAGACGTCCACCAGCCGTGAGGATGCTGCCGTGTTGCCCAGGGTGATTACAAGTATTTCCATGATGGTGATCACGAGAGAGTCCTACAGCGTGTCTTTTGGGGATCTACAGAAGCCGTGAGAAGTCTTCTACAATGAGGGAGGCATTCCGTCTTCCTACAGTTGCTACAGCCTGCTACAGTCTACTGTCTGTGCAGCTACTTGCAGACAAGCGAAGAGGGATATTCAAGAATCCTAATGCAGAAAATATAAGAGAAAATGCGTCTTGTGTTATTGGGAGATAAAGCGTGATAAGACTTATTTTATAATGCCAGAGACGTGCAGTTATTTATTGTGTTTTGTTTTAAGCCGGCCAGTGTTTTGTGTTATAAGCAATTTTGCTAGGCGGGAGCTAGCATTTGTGCGAGGCCGAGCTATCTGTAAGGCCTAGGGTGTTGAATTAATATATTATCCATGCGGTTCTCTGTGACCTGTGGAATGTGGAGAACAGTGCAGAGGTGACGACCTGAGAGTAGCTGATGAATGAGTTTCTGGGGGTGGGTGAGATAAAAGTGCTTAGTTCAAGAAGTCAATGCACGACAGTTTTACGAACTCTTCTCAAAGTGCTTTTGTGAAACTGGACGCAGCTAGAAACCGTGAGGTGCTAGCGAACTGTGCGTTCGTATGTGCGTGTGTGCCTCTTTCTGTTAAATAGGTTCATACCCAAGCCTATGGGAGGGATTTTGATAGAGGGCTTCAAGTCACAGGCAAAATGCCGTGGCATTTGCCGGTGGGGAGGGGGGAGTTTTTTATTAAGTGATTAGTGTCCGGCTGTCTGGGTAAGTGTTTAGGTGCTTTAGCCAAGGGATGGCTTGTTTGATATCTTGTAAGATGTTCCATTTTATTAACTTTGTCTTTGAACTTTGTGTGTGTTACTTACGGGATGTGTTCTGTGTCTTTGAAACAGACGATTCTGGTACTTCAGGAATGCCGGGGGACAAAGGATTCCCAGAGGGGTGTAACTTTTTTGGAGACTAGACATTGTACCGTTTTTTTTGGGTTAGTCTGTAAGACTGGATTACTGGTTGATTGATTTATTTATTCTTGTTGATAAACGTTAATGTTATGATGCAACTCTCTCATTTTCATTACCTGTTAGAATGGAGAGAAAGAGGTGGAGAGAGAAAGAGATTGTCGGTGCTAGAGAGAGAGAGAGAGAGAGAGAGAGAGAGGGACCTCCTTGGAGAGAGAAAGGTTTTGTATAATGGGGTGTGTGGGTCTGCCTTCCGTTTCGTGTCCACGCTTACCTTACGAATAACGGGGGGGGGGGGGGGGGGGGGGGGTCCCCCAAGTTCATATATATATATATATATATATATATATATATATATATATACTATATATATATATATATATACGTATTTCAACGAAAATAATAGAAGAGATCCCACAATCAAATTATGAGTAATATTGAAAAATTTATGATACATTATGATATATTTATCACAACGAGTATAGTCAAAGATAGTCAAGTAGGGAAGATGTAAAAATAACATACACCCTCACTAATAGAACAGCTGAGAGAGAGACGAGAGAGAGAGAGAGAGAGACGAGAGAGAGAGGAGAGAGGTCAAATGAAGATAAAACAAGCCAGGAGAGGAGCAAGGGCCTAGCCCTTATTCTGCATTATTTTTTTATCTTTACAAAAATAAGGGTGCCAAACTTAGCCAGAGACATTTGTGATAATGGAGTAATTATTGTTACGCTTACATTCTTAAATTTTAGCCAACAATCCAACCCTTTGAACTATATAAGGGTAGTTGTCTAGTTATGCTAGACTCTGTCATACAGATTTAATATTTTACGCAGATTTTTATTTATTTATTCATTAATTTGTTAATTATATATATATTTTTTATAACTAACCTCTTCTTGTATATTTAAGAATGTCATCTGCTAGTTCTTTCCAATGAACTCGTTATTCTTTGGAAGCTTGAATTTAAAGTCAATGGCCTTTGCAGCCATCTTGCACATGAATAGGGTCATCTTCCGAATAAAAATAATAATGATAATAATAATATAATAGTAAAAACTGTGGAGTTCATGAATTTACCGTGTGGTTGAAATTGACAACGCCTCAAGTTGTTCTTTCTTAGAGTTTACTTTATGCTTAAAGAACAAACTCTACACTTCCAATTCCTTTTCGAATATTTGACCGAAGAAGCAGGATTTTCAAAGAAATTTCTCCAATAGAAATATTGGCTGGGGAAAGGGTAAGACGCGCTTGCATCTGAGGTGAGACTAAGAAAAGTAAATTCTCTTAACTAATCCGAACCATTTTCTCCTCCGTACGAAATTGATTGTCAGTCATTAAAACAATTTTGATAAATTTTGCGTACCACTTCTTCCTATATTCGCCCCTTTGATGCCATGCTCCCAGTACATTTTTTAATTTCTATTTTTTTCGAATATCGAGACGTACGAATTCCCCTGGTCCCGGACCTGTTATCGAAGAATCAGATTGGATGTCAGGGGTGAATCATGAGTGTTACAGGCAGTTGGCAGACATATTTGAAAAGAGAGAGAGATTAGAGAGAGAGAGAGAGAGAGAGAGAGAGAGAGAGAGAGAGAGAGAGAGAGAGGGGTGGGAGTTGTGAATTTCCCAAATAATTTTTGTAGAGAGGGAGTTTGCAATGTATAGTAAAGATACTTCTCTAATTTGAGAGAGAGAGAGAGAGAGAGAGAGAGAGAGAGAGAGAGAGAGAGAGAGAGAGGTTCCAAACAGATTAAGAATTCCTTTAAGCATATTTAATCTTCTTTCCATATTCAAAGAAGTCTAACTCCTTTTCGGAAATGTTATTTTCCATTTAGAAAATCCTTGGCACTAATTTCTGCCTGATGGTATAACTGGCTGGAAATATCACTGAATATCTAATTTCAATGACTTCTAATACCTTACGTATTCACAATATTTACATGTAAAAAAATTATACTTTACAGGTTAACTTTATTTAAATTACGTACTCAATGTAAAGGACACACACCTAACTATAAGAAGGTTTTTACAAAATGAATCTTAGTTACTTTGTACTGCTGTTAGGAACGTACATATGATATACACACATTTAATACAAGCATACACACATATACTTATACATACATATATATGTATGTATGTATGTAAGTATTATATAAATATATATATATATATATATATATATATATATATATATGATAGGTACAGATATATATATATAGTATATATATATATATATATATATATATATATATAGATATATATATAGATATATATATATATATATAATATATATGTACATATATATATATATATATATATATATATATATCTATATATATATATATATATATATGATCTATCTATCTATCTATCTATCTATATATATATATATATACATATATACATATATACATATATATAATATATATATAATAGTATATATATATATATATATATATATATATATATATATATATATATATATATATATATATAATATATATATATATATATCTTAGATATTAAAGGCTCATTAAAGCACCATGTTTTAAGGCTAAAGACTATATTTCGTGGACTAACTTCACCCTTACAAGTAGTGAATGACAGAAGGAGTTTCATTAGTGAAATATGTAGTAGGAGATATGCCCTTAGGTGATGCTCTTGGAGGACGCCGTTGAGCCATTGTGGGTTCTGTTAATTGTCTTAATCCGCTTCAACGTATATATACATATATATATATATATATATATATATATATATATATATATATATATATATATATATATATATATGTGTGTAGATATATTTATATATATTAAACCTGAGTCATTAACTTCCAGCGCTGAAATTTGTGAGGGTTAGCGAGAGAACTTTCAGCCAAACAATAAAGAACTTTCAATTTTTGTCGATCTTCAGAAGAAAAAGTATTAGCTAGAAGTCAAATGGTTGGGATTTTCTTTAAGGGGACAAGGGAATTTACAAATGATTTTACTTATTAATGATTCTCTCTCTCTCTCTCTCTCTCGCTCTCTCTCTCTCTACTCTCTCTCTCTCTCTCTCTCATCTCTCTATATATATATATATATATATATATATATATATATATATATATATATATATAGATATATATTCTTATTACGAGCGAAGTGAAGTTTACTGGAAACCGGCTCATTTCCGGCGGCGGCACGGCCTAGCCTTCACTCTATTCAAATACTAATATCTCCAAAGGTATTGAAAATAAAAGAAACTTTCTTTCGGCAGTTAAAATCTTATATCTTAAATTTCATCTCATAAAAGATTTATTTTTAAAATATAAAAATATATATTTAAATGATGTTTTAATTATTGCATTTCTGACGGCTCGGGACTCTCCGGTCCTAACGCTATTCAAATGCTAATATCACTAAACGTACTGAAGATAAAAGAGAAATTATTTCGACAGATAAAACCTTACAACTTCAAATTTCATTCCATATAAGATTTATTTTAAAATTTCACAATATCACATTTAAATGATGTTTTATTCAATCATTGCATTTATGGCTACCAGGCACAGCCCGGGCCTAATACTATTCAAATGCTCACATCTCCAAAAGTATTGAAGCTAAAAGAAAAATTATGTCTGCAGATTAAAGCTTACATCTTTAATTTAAATTTAAATTTTAATTTAAATGATGTTACTTCTTTGATGGTTTAATTTGAAGTTTCTCGTGTTGTCACCTTTAGGGCACCCTACTGGTATATAAATGTTAATGTTTGTGTTTATGCTTGTGGTTGTTTATGCGCTATAGAAAACCAAACCACATGACCGATCTAGACAAAATTTGGCACGTGGTCATCTTTGACCCAACTTAGATAAAAGGGTGTGTTTCAGTTCTGTGCTCCTTCCCGTTCCCTATCCCATCCTGCTTACCTTTGTTACTCAAGTAGCTAATAAACTCTACGGGTTTATCATACATCATTTCATGTACTCGATTTCATAGAAGTATGTTATTGAAAATGTGATCAATAATTCTGTATCAGAATTTAGGTTTATTGGACATGTATTTAGGTTTAGCAGGGAATGTGTTTAGGTTTAATGAGGGTGTGCTTAGGGTTAGTGGGGTGTTTTAACGAATGATCAAAACTGGTAATAATTCGGTTCACAGAGGCGACAGAGTGACAGATTAACGAGTTAAGAAAGAAATATAACTGTATTAGCACAAATGTCAAAAATAATTATAAAATAGTAACAAATCTCATGAACAGAACAGTGATACATTTCACCAACAAATGCACAGAAACAGAACGATAATAATTCTCATGAATAAACTCACTAAGAAGAGAAAAGTTTTCTGCCACTTCATACGTCATTTCAAATAGTTCGAGATACTGAAAAGAATTTATTAATGAAAGTTTTCAACACTCTCACCTCTAATGTTCATGATCAAAGTTTCTGTGGTTTTCACGCACCCTCATCTTCACTCAAAAGCCGGCAGATAGTTCCTCAGAAATTATATGAACAAGTTCACAGAGAAGGTAAAACGTGACGTACAAACGAACGAGCATTTTCGTTAAGATAATCCCTTTAGATACGTCACGGTTATATAACGAGTTCGTTGTGCAAAACTAGTTGTGTAAAAACGCATAATTTATTTCATAATCCTGATCTACACATAATAGAGTTTTCTACATCCTATATTTTTCTTGTTAGGAAAGTAGGCTATTGAAATAGCACTTATCTCTCACTGGGTCCGCCCACAGAAACAGACGCATACACGAACACATCATTCGAGTATTTCCATGGAAAGTCAGGTTTTGTCAATGTGACCTCTGAGACAGTAGACTCTTCTTAACGAAGGACATTCACTTTTGTCTCCGTGAGAGCTATCGCCGATATCTATTATTTCAAAAGAATGTCATTGCTCACTACATCCGTCTATCAACCATAGGTCAACAAAAACCAATTTAAATAAATAATATATATATATAATATATATATATATATATATATATATATATATATATATATATATATATATATATATCTATATATATATATATATATAGGATACAATCACAATGAAGTAAAATCCTTCTGTAGTTTAAAAATATATTTTAATGTTGGGAAAATTTGTGTAAAAATTCATGATATTAAATTGTATATGCTCCCGGGTTGTTTTCAAAATGTACTGTTTTCTGGAAGAATCACTTGTTTACTGCGGGTATCCTTCAAGGTGTGGCTAGCCTCTGGCGACTCCTCCTCTCTGTAGAGTGAAAATCGCCCTTATGGCTAATCTGGTAGTGTCAGTTTGTATATTAAGCCTTCTTTTGACTATGGTGTTCTTTGTAAAATCAGTTTGCCTCAGTAAAGGGTCCGAATAGGACCGAAAGTACTCGCTATCTCGCTTTTCATTTTTTTCCTTCGTGGCAAAAAAAAACCTTTATTTATACATAGCATCACGTTTTTATATACTTCGTGATCAGATATATATAT
>NC_061098.1:54108102-54141446 GCF_015104395.2 Macrobrachium nipponense | reverse complement strand
GAAACGAATCCTTTCTTCTGGGAGGATCTCTAGATAGGACTCCGACGAGAGAAGCGATTGAATCCTGCATATTTCTTAAGATTCTGGTGGTTTCTTTGTTTGGGTCCAAAGGAGGGGAAGAACGGTCTTTCTCAGGTTCCCACGAATCCGCAGAGAAAGCAACAGACTTTTTGCTTTCTTATTCTCCGATGGCAATTCCTCCGGAAACTGTTTCAGGATCGAGTTTAATCAAGTTTCTTTCCAGCTCCTCTTCAGGGGACGGGAAAGGTCCGCAGATCTCCATCCTCTCTTGGGAGACGAATTTTCCGATGATGAGAAACACACGGAGAACGCTTTTCCTGTAGCGATCTCTGGCAGTCTGAGGTGTTACAGAATCTGCTGAGGAGACGTCTGACTGGTGGGGATTCTCCACAACCTCCGTACAGCTTTTGACATTCCTTCTCCTCTGGCTTGGGAGCTTGAAAGAGGTCTAGACCTGGGAGCGTTGTGGAGCCGATCAGACACCCCCTCCACTACACTGGGACACTCAAATCACTATCCACAGCACTATTTCACTTACTATGCTTACCTTCTATAGCCGCCATTTTAAGTTCCATTTTCTTAAGGGCGGCTTTAAGATTTGCAATTTCTGATGCAGAATCTGTTGGATCTACATTCAGTGAAGGTACTGAAATATTAGAAGGAGCATTTATCATAGAAGAAGAGGGTACAAAATTACTTACCACATCACTAGAAAGAGAGCTAGGCATGGTTTTGGTTTTGGAAGAAGACTTCCTCAACCAGTCTCTTTCTAACTTCTTCAAATAAGAAGTTAGAGACTTCCACCCTTCAGCACTCAAACTCTCGCATTCGTGACAAGTGTTTATCGAAAGAACATTCATACTTTCTACACACTTTACACAGTGTGAGGATCAACCGAGGCTTTCGGCACTCTCACCTTGCAACCCTCATTCACAGACATTCTCACCACAACTTCCAGAATCAGACATCATGAAGAAGAAAAATCCAATCCAAATCCAAACAACGGTCCACAAAAGCGTATGGCAGTACAACGATCCAAATACGTCACCAAAAGGTCCAAAACGAAGATCAATTGCGATGCAAAAAAACGAAATCCAGCCAGGAAAGAAACCAACAACGTTGTTGCCAGTAGCGCCGACAGAGAAAATCTGATAGAAAACGGAATGGTTCCTATTCCTGCCACCCAGCGGCAGAGCGGTAGATCACCTGACCTACCTGTAGCGTGCCCGCGTAAATTCGAAATTCTGTCGGGCGACGGAGTCTAATAGCTAAGTAATATATCTGACAGGTAAGTTGAATGTATAAAATGATGCAATCAAAATAATACATGTGGTCCCCGTATTCGCGGGGGATGCGTACCAGACCCCCCCACGAATGTTTGGAACCCCTATAAAATGCTATAACAGCCTATTTTGTTAGTTAAAACTTAAGAAAAACCCACTAAAAATGTTCATACAGTAACCTCCCCGTTAACACGAGGGTTACGTTCCTGGAGATGTCGTGTTAGCCAAATTCGTGTTAACAGGGAAGTATTTCTCCATAAGAAATAATGGAAATAAGGGGGTTAACGTTCCAGGGCAATGGGAAACTTAATCTATTTTGGGATTTTGCCAGAAAAAAACCCCCTTATTTATATATTTTTATATACAGTTACTCGTCTACTTACGACCTATGCAACTTATGACAGACCGACTTTACGACAGCTACGGGACAATATAATAATATTTAATTTTATATTTGGCTAAAATACGTCGAGCGAGCGTACGATAGTTTTTTCCCGCTACCCGGCAGCGCGCTCATCTCCGAGAAATTTATGAAGAGAAGAAAAAACGGACCATTCAAACAAAACTAAGCATGTTTATGTTTAAACCAACATCTCGGTCTACCCCTGTCCCCACTACCAGTAGTACTACCACGGAATCGGATGACCCGGACGATCCCCAGCCATACACCAGCAGATAATTAATTTTTTTTTTTTTTCAAATTTCAAATGTTTCGTAATTTTTATTTTTTCTGTATGTTCATGTTTTTTTTCTGTACTGTAAATCAATTCTATCTATGCATTACTGTAGTTTGCCTGAAATTTATAAAGAAAAAAATAATTTACATACTGTTAAATAAAACTTTGTGTATTACTACGTACGTACATAGACATGTTGGCAACAGTACAAACGGTCGCTAGAGAAAACAGCAGACTATGTTTTGTTTTAAATTTTCAGAAGTAAAATTTTGTTCGAAAATGGTAAGATTCATATTTTTTGTAATTCATTTTGTATTTCTGTTTTGCAAATAAATAAAATATATACAAATTTCTGCATTTAATTCAAACCTATAAATAAATAAAGTATGTATATAATACGTGTAGCCGATTGTCAATGCAAATGGCGGATAAGAAAATGTAAACAGACCAGACAGATGGTCTGAATGCCTACAATAAAAATGTTAAATACAGTAATAAAAGTAAGTATTAATCAAAGGAGTTCGAGCATGATAAGATTTCATAATTGCTAAACGTAATAATAGGTATATACATGCACATTTTTGGGATGATATAAAATTTATATGTAGGCTAGTAAGTTGTCAATGAAAATGCAACGAACAAATACGTACATGTACACGCATGTGTTTGAATATGGTAAGAAGGATAAAAACAAAGACAGCACAAACATGATTCAATTTACTCAATATGCTGAAGAAAGACAGTATACAGTGCATACTTTGGATATAATATATGATAGATAGTATGTGGTAGGTACAGAATACATGTACATAGGCCTATGTGGTTCGTAGGTATAGAATACATGTACATGGGCTATGGGGTTCGTCGACTTATGACAAGATCAATTTACGACAGCTCTGCCAGAACCTAATGCCGTCGTAAGTAGTAGACGACTACCTGTATTAAAAAAAGTACGCACTATTATGTTTAACCATGCTAGAATATATTGGCTCTTCTCACTGCGAGGGCTGGCTTCACACTGAGCCAGCGGCCCAGCAGGGCAAGAGAGAGAGAGCGCGGGAAAGGTGGGGTGAGTCCAGACTCTCGCCACACCTCCCGCGCTCTTGCTCTCAGTGGAAAATTCAAATCGTGTAACATCGAATATTACGTGTTAGCAGAATTTTTCTGTATGATTTTGAACTCATTTGTAAGATCGAAATCGTGTTAACAGAACTTGTGTTAACGGGGAGGTTACTGTACTTTTTTGGTTTTTTAATAGTTTATCACAAAAAGTGCATTTTATGATGAAATTGATAACAAAAACCAGGAATTTGTGGATATTTCTCATAGAAAAATAACCGCGAATGCGCGAATTTTTCCGCGAATAATGCAGGGAACGTTCCCAAGAGAAATCCTGCGAATGTGTGAGTCTGCGAATGTGTGAGTCCGCGAATCCGGAGAACGCGAATACGGGGGTCCACTGTATATGAAAATGAAAAAGATACTGCACTTGCAATTTCACTTCATACAAATAAAAGGGGGAAGGATCAATTCCCGGGTAAAAAGCGGAAACTGATCCAAATGAGTATTGATGCAATCAAAATTAATATATGAAAATGAAAAAGAATACTGTACTTGCGATCCACTTTCATACAGAATAAGTTTTCGTGCCGAGCGCATTCGCTCGGCATCGAGCACACAGGTCAAAAAAAATATAAATGAAAATGATATTGTCATGATACAATAAAGTTTTATACATACTTACCTGGCAGATATATACTTAGCTTTAGACTCCGTCGTCCCCGACAGAAATTCGAATTTCGCAGCACACGCTACAGGTAGGTCAGGTGATCTACCGCCACTGCCGCTGGGTGGCAGAACTAGGAACATCCCATTTTCTAAGACAGACTTTCTCTTCCACCTGTCTCCTGAGGGGAGGCGGGTTGGTGGGCCATTTAATAGTATATATCTGCCAGGTAAGTATGTATAAACTTTATTGTATCATGACAATATCATTTTTATACATTCAACTTCCCTGGCAGATATATACTTAGCTGATTGGCACCTTTGGCGGAGGGTAAGAGACCGCTAATTACTGAATAGACAGGGAACAACATACGTTTGTAGGTACAAAAATATAAGAAACCTTGGTTCCTACCTGTGTCGGCGAAAGACTTCATAGCTACTGCCTAGGAGCTTACATCGCCTCAAGAGCCTCAGCGAGGTAGTGACCTCATGCTAAGAGTTCTTGATGGTCTGTCGATGGGGTCTTATCCACTTACTTGACAGAACCTAAGATCTTTGTCAATGGGTCCTATCCACTTACATGACAAAACACCTTGCCATATGGCATCATTAAGGAGCATAACACCGATCCCGATCACCTGATCCTAATACCGGGGTTTTAGTACTACGATGAAAGGAGTTATCCCCCCAACATCCTTTCAAACGACCATAAAAAACTCAAACTAAACAATCTTTTAGTTAAAAACAATATTATTTAAGGATCAGTACCAGCTCCCTGTCCCAGCACGGTATCCGCTGATATATAAGGTCCAAGAGAAAAACACTTTTCATAAGTCACCCTGACGTCTTTTAAGTAGTGGGAGGCAAATACAGGCGGCCCGCGGTTAACGGCGCAATCACTCAACGGCGAATCGGTTTTACAGCGGTCGTCAAAAATATTCATTAAAAAAATAAGGCATTTTAAAGGTATCTTTACGGCACAAATTTCAGTTAACAGCGCCTCTAGCGCCGTTGTCTAACGAGTTCATACATATGTAGAAATGCCGTTCAGACCATAAAGGTTATGCAATTATATTAACAAATTTTATATTAACAAATTTTATGAAGAGTTATTACGTAGGTATTAGGGTAAAAATATATGCCTCTGACGCTGTTCTATACCGAAAATATCGAGTTACATAAGTGCAAATTAGCCATGGATGTGTCGATTCATAAATGTTCATGCTTTTGTTTAAAATTTGTATGAAAATCTATTACGTGAAAGGCATTTTTATTTCTGTACAGAAATATGATACAAAGGCAGCTTTTGAAACTGCCCTTCACGATATCAAATACAATGTTTTTCATGTTCTTTCTTGCAAGCCGCCGCCTGCCGCCTCTTCCGAAAATATAGATTTTAAAAAAAGTGCAAATTAGCGATCGATGTGTCGATTTTATAAATGTTTATGCTTTTATGTTTAAAATGTATGAAAATGTACTACGAATAGGGTATTTTTATTTCTGTGCAGAAATATGATAAAAAAGGCAGCTTTTGAAACTCCCCTTCAAGTTATCGGCTACGATGTTTTTTTCAAGTTCGTTCTTGTATGCCGCCGTCTACCGCTCTTCCGAAAATATAGAGTTAAAAAAAAGTGCAAATTAGCAATCGATGTGTCGATTTTTCAAATGTTTATGCTTTTATGTTTAAACTGTGTATGAAAATAGTATTGCGTAAGGTATTTCATTTTTGTACAGAAATAAGATACAAATTAATGGCAGCCTTTGTAACTACGCTCCACGTTGTCAGGGGATGGTTTTTCATGTTCGTTCTTGTCCGCCAGTTCCGAAAAATGCATTGTGTTATTTTATCATTATGCATCTTTTCCATAATCCTTTAAAAAGTTATACATTATTTCACTGTATCCAAGAATATTGTATGTATTCTCATATTATTGTATTTTAAAATACTACGGCAAACTTAAGCTCGTATTCTGCGGAGCGGCCAATGTTGTGGTTTGAAATCAGCTGATGAATACGAGGTTCTGTTTCACCATAACGCAATTCTGAGCGAATGCTCTTGCTTCTAGTTAGCATAAACGAAATATCTATATACTTGACTTATATGAGACAAAGTTATTTTTCCATATACTACAGCGTGTTTTTAGGTGGAATATTTATTGACTATGTCTCGTTGTGAATGTGAACTACTATTTTTTTCGTTAACAGATTACGTTGGCGGCATGTTTATTGCGTAAAAAATTACGTGATTCTGTTCGCAATACGTAATCCTTTATATCATCGTAATACGAACTTTACGTTATTTATCTTATATCGGCGTGAAACCAACACAGTAAAATGTGTTCTTTCAAGCAAAGTAGTTTGATTAAAATGATTTTATCCCTTAATTTTATCTACAGTTGTGTGTGATGGCAGACGTTTACTGCAGTTTTATCCTTGTTGCCGATGTACGATAATAGTCATTAGCAGCTTGAACAGTTTTCTCAGCTTCAGTTATAACTAGGTTTAAATTTAACGATATATTTCCCGATTGGTCTTTAATCTATATTGATCTCTGATCTATAGCGAATAAAGTTATTACATTAAGATATCTCAGTTCTATTCTATACATAACGCCATTTATAACAAATACGGTAATGTTGCACTGTAGTACGATGATCGAAATACAAGCCAAACAGATGTTATCCAGTTCGGTTTTGTACTTAGAAAAAGAAAAAAAAAAAAAAAGTTTCTCGTTCAGTTGTTCATGGCTGTACACGTTCCGTTACGCAACGAGTACTATAACGTTAACACCATACTTTCATCATTCTCTTTTGCTGTTATTGAACTTATGTAACTAGAAGATGGATAAAGTTAGGCCATTGTAATTTGATCTCTCATAAAATCGAACTATCGTAAGACTAATGATCGTAACCTGAACACTACAGCTACCTGTACACTGTATAAACTTATTATATCTTTACATACTCTAGACACCCACATGTACTGTACAGTAATTCTATAGTACTATACTGCATAAATATAATTTTTACTTATTGCGCCGTTGTGGGATTACGGCGCCTTTGACTGGTCTAGAGTTTCGAAAGAAGGTGGTGCGGCGGCCGTAGGCTTTAAAATCGCTCAGTGTCGAAAATCGCTTGGCGTCAGTGGCCAGGAACGGAACCCCTGCCGCTAACCGAGTTTGCATCTCCAATATGTTGCTGCTAATATGTCTTTCATTGACATATTTCTGTTAAAGGCTAGGGAAGTTGCAATTGCACAGACTTCGTGTGCTCTAACCCTAAGCAGCTTAAATGTTTTCTCTTGGCATTTCATGTGAGCCTCCGTTATCCTCCCATTTCTGAAGAATGCTAATGCGTTCTTCAACATTTGCCTCTTCGGGTTCCTTACCGCGCACCATAGGCTCTGATTACAACCCTGAAGTTGACTCTTTCTCTTCAGATAAACTTCAGTGCTCTGACCGGACAGAGAGACCTTTCTGTTTCTCTACCCACCACAAGGGAAGAGAGGCCCTTGATTTCAAAACTTCTGGGCCAAGGTTTTAGAAGGATTCTCATTCTTGGCCAAAAACAAAGGTTGGAAAGAGACAACAGCAGAATCTCCTCTAAAACCTACCCGAGAGTCTAATGCATGTATCTCACTGACCCTCTTGGCCGTAGCGAGGGTCAGAGAAAAATGCACTTCCTCGAGAGGTCTCTAAAGGATGCCTTATCAGGTGGTTCGAAAGTATCCGAAGAGAGAAACTGGAGGACCACATCTAGGTTCCAACTTGGAGTGATAGAGGATTTAGACTTTGTAGTACAAAGGATCATATCAAATCATGGAGATCCTTATTGTCTTCTATGTTAAGGCCCGTTTCGAAATACAGCCGAGAGCATACTTCTATAACCTTTTATGGTAGAAACAGCTAAACGTGATTCCTCTCTAAGGAAGATAAGGAAATCAGCAATTTCGGTCACAGAGGTACCGGAAGAGGACAGCTTCTTCGACCTACACCATCTACGGAAGACTTCCCACTTCGATTGATAGACCCGCAGAGTAGAAGACCTGCGGGCTCTGGCAATTGCGCTTGCAGCTTTTTTTTCGCGAAAGCCTCTCGCTCTGACAAGTCTTTCGATAGTCGAAAGGCAGTCAGGGAGAGAGCGTGGATGTTTCCGTGATATCTCCCGAAGTGGGGTTGTTTGAGCAGATGTCCTCATGGGAAGAGATCTGGGGAAGTCCACCGTCCATTCCAGTAAAAAAACCTCTGTGAACCAATCTCGAGCGGCCAATATATGGGGCGATTAGAGTCAGTTTCGTCGCCTCCGAGAACGGAACTTTCTTAACACTTCCCCCCAGAATCTTGAACGGGGAAAAGCGGTAGGCATCTATGCCCGACCAGTCCATGAGAAAAGCATCTTTTGCTATTGCTCTTGGATCTTCTACAATGGAGCAAAAGTTTTCTATCCTTCTGGAGAGGAACGTGGCGAACAGGTCTATCTGAGGCTTCCCCCAGAGAGACCAGAGCTTTCGGCAGACTTCGGAGTGTAGGGTCCACTCTGTTGGAAGGACCTGGTTCTTCCTGCTGAGTCTGTCTGCTCTGACATTTTTTGTGTCCCTTGAACAAACCTCGTCAGCAATACAATGCCTCGTTCCTCTGCCCATATCAAGAGGTCTCTCGCTATCTTGTATAGTGTGAGCAAGTGAGTCCCCCCGTTTTCAGATGTACGCTAGAGCCGTGGTATTGTCCGAATTTACTTGGACTACCAAGCCTCTGACCTCCGACTCAAAGTTCTTCCAAGGCTTAGATGAACTGCCATAAGTTCCTTTACATTTATATGCCAGGACACCTGTTCTCCTGCCCAGGTTCCTGACACTTCCTTCTTTCCTAGTGTTGCTCCCCATCCCGTTTCCGAGGCGTCAGAAAACAACACTAGGAGAGGGTTCCGAATCGCAAGGGATATACCTTCGTTCTTCTGAAGCGGGGTTAACCACCACCTCAGGTCTAATTTCATTTCTTGAAGAATGGGAAACTGATCCGAAAGATCCCCTTTCTTCCTGTCCCCCCACATTCTTTGCAGGTAAAATTGCAGAGGTCTCAAGATTGAGTCTCCCTAGGGAAACGAACTGCTCCAGCGACGAAAGGGGTGCCCAGAAGACTTAACCATTCCCTCGCTGATCTTCATTCTTTCCTTAAGAAGTTTGATACTTTCTCCAAGCCTCGAGCAATTCTGTCTTGCGATGGAAATGCTCGAAAACACCCCGAGAATCCATCTGAATCCCCAGATAGACAATGTCTTGGCTGGGGATCATCTGAGACTTCTCGAGGTTCACGAGCAGTCGAGTGAGCGAACGAGATTCAATGTCGTTTCTAAGTCCTCCAAACATTGTTGTTTTGACTTGGCCCTTATTAGCCAGTCGTCCAGATAGATGGGATATGTTCACCCCCTCCAGTATGAAGCCAACGTGCTACGTTCCTCATCAGGTTGGTGAACACTTGAGGGGCCGTAGACAGGCCGAAGCACATGGCCCTGAATTGAAAGACCCTTCCCTGCATCATGATCGTAGATATTTCCTCGATGACGGATGAAGAGGGACGTGAAAATAAGCGTCTTGTAGATCCAAGGAGGGCATCCAATCTCCTGGACTCAGAGCCGCTAGCACCGAGTTGGATGTTTCCATAGAGAACTTCTATTTCTCTACGAATTGTTCAGTGCGCTCACATCCAGGACAGGTCTCCACCCTCCCGAGGCTTTCGGAACTAGGAACAGTCGATTGTAAAAGCCCTGAGAGTGTGGATCCGGTACTAATTCTATGGCCTCCTTGTCCAACATTTGTTCTACTAATTGCAGAAGGGTCTTCCTTTTGACAGGGTCCGCGTACTTCGCCGACAGTTCCCTCGGAGTAGACGTCAAGGGAGGTCTGTCCCTGAAGGGGATGAGATATCCTCTCCTTACAATTGAGAGGGACCAGTTGTTCGCATCCCTCTCGACGCCCATTCTTCTGCAAAGTTCAGTAGTCTGGCGCCTACTGGTGTTTGGAGGACTTGAGGTTCATTTGCTTTTCTTGGTAGGTCTAAAGCAGAAGCCCTACCTCCTCTTTCTGCTCCTCTTCTTAAAGGAGGATCTTGAAGATGAACTCCCTTGAAAGGGCGGCTTCCGGGACCGTGTCTCCCCCTTCGTGGCAGGAACAGCTGTCCTCGGCCTTTTGGTTGATTGAACCAGAAGGTTCTGTGTCGCCTTCTCGTAAGTGAGTGAGAAATATCTCTCACTAACTGAGAAGGGAAAAGCTGGTTAGACAGAGGAGCGTACAGAAGAAGAAGAAACCTCTGTGGCCGGAGAGACAGCTTTCGTAAGAAAAGAACTGAATACAGTTCTCTTCTTTAAGTAGTTTCCCGCCCTGTCCCCGAAAAGGGAGGCCACTTCTCCCGATCCGCCTCTTGTACTGCCTTGTCCATACAAGTCAAAATACTATTAAGGACATCGGGCTCAATTGCTCATTGTCTTGTGTCCTCTTGGCCATCACCCCAAGGGACCAGTCCAGAAAGTTGAAAACTTCCAAGACATGGAACAATCCCTTGAGGAGATGGTTCCATTTCAGACATTCCCCAAGTTGTTTTGGCTGACGAAAGAAAGTGTCTCCTCGACACGTCCACCAGCGTTGAAAAATCTGCCTCCGCAGTTGCTGGGAGGGCGAGTCCCATTGCTTCGCCTGTCTCATACCATATACCCCTCCTCCCAGAAAGTCTGGAGGGAGGGCAGGTAAAGACTGTCTTTCCCGCCTCCTTCTTGGAGTTCAGCCAATTTCCAAAAGACTGCAAAGCCTTCTTCATAGAAATTGTCGGCCACATCTTCAGGAAGGAGGACGACTTTGAGGTTTTCGCGCTCGTAAAAAGCGACCGAGGAGACGGAGGAGCGGCAGGACTCGAAGAATCTCCAAATTCTAGGAGCAAAAAGCGCAGCTAATGCTTTATAATCTGATAGTCCCCCAGCTCCTTTCTGGTCTTCGGTTTCAGAGACATCTTCCAATGCCAGTTCCCCCGAAGAATCAATATTAGCCGAGGGAGAACGTCTCTTCTCGCAAGGTGAATGGCTCTTCGCAGAATCAGCTCCCTCCCGACAAGGGCGACGCCGCCTGTGCGGCACCTTGAGTCCTTGTCCGGAGAATTGCCGATCCTGAGAAAAAACCCGATCATCACTCTAAGTCCTCCTGACAAGAATGACGGTCGCCTGTGCGACGTATCTCACTCTTCTCAGGAGACAGCTGTGCTTGCGGAAGATTTTCACCCGAAACGGAGATATCATGAACAGGACGACGGCCGCCTGTGCAGCACCTTTCGTCTCTGTCCAAAGAAATCCGCTCCTGGTTCAAATCATAAAGAGACACTTCCTGGTTAATTTCTCCTGTGATGAAATCTTTTGAGGAAACTCTTGGCGCTTGGTGCTTGACCTTTGCCGAAAGTCCAGTTTGTCCAATGCATTCGGACGTATCTGTCCGTCTCGGACCTTGTGTCGTCTGTCCGAGCTGTCCACATATGGAACTTGGCGCTTGGCTGGTTTCAATGCAGTACGACACTTCTGCCTGTCCAACTGTCCGCTTCTGGCGTCTGGCGCCCGGGACGGAGTTGCCTGCGTACGACGTTTCGTCCAACCCAGGCTGTCCGCCTTGTCAAGGTTGTCCGCAATCGGTACGAGTCGTTTTTGGACATAGTTGTCCGGATAGGACATATCTGCCTGTCCGGGCTGTCCGCGTCTCGCGAATGGTGTCTGGTTGGCGCCGTCCGCGTAGGACACTTTTTCCTGTCCGAGTCTTCCAATTCTGGCGCCGAGCGCCTGGGTAGTTGTGTCCGACTCGGACACTCTTCTTCATTGTCCGTATGTGGCGTCCCAAGCCTATGAGTTTTCATCCTTCTTCTTTCTGTACTCGTACAAGGCGTAGAGGAGATAAGTCTGGAGTCCGGAACGCCCGTCGGACGCGATCTCTTAACAGGAAGAAAATCGTCCTTTCTCCTCGTACGGTCTTTTTCCAATACTCCTACTAACGAGGAAATTTGTTCCTGCATTTTACTAGATGTCCGTCGCAGTTTCTTCCTTTTCTTTGCTATGAATAGAAGAATGCGCTCTGGAGGGAGTAGGAGATCGTGATATTGTCCTCTTGGCTCTTTTCCTCTCGAAGAGAGAATCATCCGGGAAACGTTCTGGGGACTCAAGTCCAACGTCGGAGCTTTCCAACTCCTCTTAATCGGAAACCGTGACAGTTTCGTCGGAAGTCCATCCACTTCTTCGAGGAGACGAATCGGATGATGAAAAGCACTCTTTTAGGATGCCTTTCCAATGGCGATCCTTGGCAGTCTGGGACGCTACAGATTCTGCCGAGGGGACGCCTGACCAGTGGGGATTCTCCGTAACCTCCGTACGACTGTCGACATTCCTTCTCCTCTGGGCCTGGGAGCTTGGAAGAGGTCTAGGTCTGGGAGCGAGACAGAGCCGATCAGACGCACCCTCCACTACACTGGGGACACTTATGTCACTTTCCACATTCTTACCTTTAAGAGCTTGCATTTCAAGCTCCATCCTTTTTTAATGCTGACTTCAAATTTGCAATCTCCGCAGCAGAACTTGCAACATCTGCTACGGGAGAGGTTGAAACTGCATTTGAGGAAGCAATTAACTGAGGGTTAGTTATACTAACTGGCTCATTAGAGCGAGATCTACTCATGCTTCTAGAGACAGCCTTTCTAACCCTATCTCTCTCTAGTTTCCTTAAGTAGGAATCTAGTTTCTTCCATCCTTCCTCATCCATATTCACAACATTCATCACACGTGTTTATTTTTAGTGCATTCATATCCCCTACACTTCTTGCATACCTTGTGAGGATCTAACGACACTTTCGGTAGCCTCACCAAACAACCCTCATTCATACATCTTCTAACTTCGCAGCTAGAATCAAACATTTTGAGCAAAATCCAAAGCCAAAATCCAAAAAAAACGTTCCACAAAAGTGTATGCCAAACCACAGATCCAAATACGTCACCAAAAAGACAGTTCAGAAGATCAACGGCGATGAAAAACGAAATCCAAGTCAGGAGGTAACAACAACGATGTTATGGCTACCCTCGACAGCGAAAGTCTGTCTTAGAAAATGGGATGGTTCCTAGTTCTGCCACCCGCGGCAGTGGCGGTAGATCACCTGACCTACCTGTAGCGTGTGCCGCGAAATTCAAATTTCTGTCGGGGACAACGGAGTCTATAGCTAAGTATATATCTGCCAGGGAAGTTGCATGTATAAAAAGAGTACTTACTTACAATCTTTATTCACACATTTCCAACCAAAATATACGGCTCGGAGCGAGTGCTCTCCCGCCCTCGGCACCGAGCACACACAAAACGAGGATCATTCTGGGAAACTTTGAATTCCCGCACTTACGCCCTTCAGTCCCGGGCACTCGGGTAATCGGAGGGCGTGGTGGAAAACCATGATCCTTTAATACACAACTGAATTCAATGGAAATAAAGTTGAAATGATTGTACTTACAATTCAGTTTCACTAGATAAATAGAAAAAGAGAACACAACCATGCGAAAACAACGACAATGAAGCGGGCAGAGAGCGATGATACACACGTCTACACGCCAGCAGGCCGAAAGCAAAAGTAATTCTTCACCTCCCAGTCGTGCGGTGCGCTCACTGTCGGACAAGCAGTTTAACTACCAAACCCCTGTTCGAAAGCTTACGACCTATCCAGCTGCCGCTAGTAACCTTCCTATTGTAAAAGGACCGAAAGGTTTGTATCTCGTGTTGGAACAAAAAAAATTTATTTGTTTGTCACCGATGCCGGACGGCGAGGTGATGATTCTCTTAAGGCATATGCTCAAAAGGCGAAAGTCAATTGCCTTCTAGAGACCGAGGTCCCTGAAGGCAAGACCAACTCATAGGGTGGTTGAATCTCAGCTAAGGAAAAAAACAACACTATGTGCGGTTGAAGACGAAGGTAGACATTGAATGCAACCTACGTCTTCCAGCTGAATCGAGAGAAGAATATGGCAATTTCTCGAAAATTGCACTTTTCCTAACTATATCAAACCTGAGGTCCTGTTAACAATAGGAAGTAGCTAGCGGCAGCTGGAACGGTCGTAAGCTTCGAACAATGGGGAGAACGGTAGTTAACTGCTTGTCCGACCAGTGCGCGCAGCCCGAGAGGTGAAGAATCACTTTTGCTTTAGGCCCATGTCAAAAAGTTGCAGAGTGAGGGGTGGCATGAGGTGGGACTATATGTAAAGGACCTCAGGTTTGTATAGTTAGGAAAAATGCAATTTTCGACAAATTGCCATTTGTTCCGACACGAATACAAACCCTTGGTCCTTTAACAATAGGAAGACTCACTTCTTGGTATGAGGAATCTGAGTCTTTTTGGTGAACAGACTGGTGTTCGTCCAACCCTGGAGTGCCTCCCTGGTCGTAAGAGCGAGGGAGGGGTCCAAGCCTCTGTCCGACTGATCGGGGTGTGCACCGCAGGATCAATGGTCAGACCTCTGGGCCAAGTACTAAGAGAGAGGCAAGCGCATCTCTTCGTACCAGCAAGCAAGAACTTGTTCCTGTTTGCAAGAGGCAACATAAAATGACAATTTGTCGAAAATTGCATTTTTCCTAACTATACAAACCTGAGGTCCTTTAACAATAGGAAGTAGCTAGCGGCAGCTGGAACGGTCCGTAAGCTTCGACTGGGAGGTAAACAAATCACTTTTGCTTTTGGCCCATGCAAAATACGCAGAGCGAGGGGTGGCATGAGGAGGGACTATATGTAAAGGACCTCAGGTTTGTATAGTTAGGAAAAATGCAATTTTCGACAAATTGTCATTTGTTCCGATACGTAATACAAACCATCGGTCCTTTAACAATAGGAAGACTCACTTCTTGGTGGGAGGAATCTGAGTCTTTTGATGAACAGACTGGTGTTAGTCCATCCCTGGAATGCCTCCCTGGTCGTAAGAGCGAGGGAGGGATCCAAGCCTCTGTCCGATTGATCGGGGTGTGCACCGCAGGATCAATGGTCAGACCTCTGGGCCGAGTACTAAGAGAGAGGCAGCGTATCTCTTTGTACCAGCAAGCAAGAACTTGTTCCTGTTTGCAAGAGGCAAAACTAAAGTATGGGTTTGTCTCAAGCTGGCATCCACTTCCTCCCCTTGGTGGAGGAAGTGGTGGATATACGCTCCTATCCCTAGTGAAAGGGATAGGATGGGGCTCTGTTGAGTAGCTCACCTGCATCTTGTCCTTATCCAGCAGGGTGACGACCGTGTCCCTCTAACCACAGGTAGAGGGGTAAAGAAAAAAGAATGGGAAGAGGAGCCAGTCACACACTCATTCACTCATCCATTCTTACGGTCACACCAGGACTCGATGCTGTTCAGCCTGCGAGGGTCTGGGTTCGCTACACAACGTGTTGAGCAGCCACCACTGGGTCCCAGGGAAAAAGATCCAAGGACCTGTGGGCAATATCCCGAAGGTAGAAGGAGGGGCATGTGGTCTGGTTGGACCAGCCCTGCCTTCAGTACCTGCGCACGGAGAAGTTCTTGCGGACAAGGCAGCATCTCCTTCGCATCGAAGGCGGTGAAGTCCATTAGGGAGGGGACTGTGAACGACTCGAACCAATCGTCAGGGACCGAAGGTTCTGAGTCTTCGCTACGAAGTTCGTATCGAATCGAGCGTCACGGATCCCCGTCCCCTGGATGCTTGACTTCGCAGGAGAAGTCATGCAGTTCCTCAGAGGAAAAGAAGGGAATAGTCGCATGACCTATCCCTCTTCTCTACTTCGGTGATGTCCAGTACCCATACTGGTCTGTCCGTTTGCCACGAAGTCTCTCTCATCCTCCTATCCCCATGCAGCGAAGTTCTCGGCAGTGATAGGACACCGACACTCCATGGTGGGTGTCAATGGTATGGGTACTGTGACAAGCTATTAAAACGAAGTAATGATTGCTCTGTAACAACCGAACTAAGTCAACAGCGTAGTTCGTAACTGACTCGGGCGCTCTGACAGCTGCCGACTGACTGCGTTCGGTAGGAGGCAAGTTGTCCAAGCATCCGAGTAAGTCACGTGACCTTCGCCTTTAAAAGGGTTATGCCGAGAGACCAAACAAATAATGTATTTGTTTTGTCACCAATGCCGGACAGCGAGGTGATGATTCTCTTAAGGCATGTGCCCAACAGGCAAAAGTCAATTGCCTTCTAGAGACCGAGGTCCCTGAAGGCAAAAACATCTCATAGTTGTTGAATCTCAGCTAAGGAGAACAACACTATGTACCATTGAAGACGAAGGTAGATATTGAATGCAACCTACGTCTTCACAGACGAATCGAGAGAAGGATTCTCAAGATTCATAACCTGTGCTTACAAATGACTGAAAACGCTAACCGCTATTTCATTGCTGTCCGGTGAGAAGTCGTAGTTGCAATGAAAGCGGGCGTTCTTCAGTAATGAAAACACAGGGGAAAGCCGCCTGAAGAACTGCTTCTCATGGGCTGAACATTTGGAAGTAGAGCTGTCAGGTCGGAGAGTAGGCGATGAATTCTTATGAAACACTCTGTTAATTCGGGGTGAACAATGAACAAATTGTACACCTACGAATACGAGATATTTTGAAGACAAACTCAGATGTCTGCAAAATCATTCGCATTATCGCAGTGCAATGCCAGCGGGAGACTTGTACAGACTTCTGTTACCGGAACCGGTGCGGTAGAGAAAGATGAAAGAGTCCAAGAGATATCTCTGTTGAAAATTCTCCGCAATGTCGAAGGCGATGGAATCTAGCGTCCCAGCAGTAGATGGTCCTTCATTATTGCGAGAATCCCCGTTAATCATAGACCTAAGTCCATGATTGTTGGGCAGAGATACGGTTCGGTAATCAATCAAAGCAGGGGAGAGAGAGACATAACTGAACGTGCATCTCGGAGGCCCAGCTGATACTGAGCTGCTATCAGGCAGTTCAATATGCAGTAGCTGAGCCTGGCCTCTCGCTGACTCGTCATCCTGAGTTGCCAGGTAATCCATTATTCCACGAAGGAATGCGTTCGGCTAGAACCACCGAGCATAAAAAGATATGCTCGAGCAATTATATTTAGGCGAAACGAATTTCGGTAAATATAAAAGTTGAAATGGTGTTGTCGTGACAAAACCATAAGTATATAAAATTGAAACTGAAAACTCCTGGGAGGTTGCAGGCAACCCCGAGTTGCAGTTCAATTAGAATACTTCTCGTCTAAGTCGCAATCCATAGATTAACTAGGATATGCGCCTACCCCTCGGACAATTCAACTGCTTAGCAGAATCATGTCGCGAGGTTAATATACGTAGTATATTTGTAGGATTCTGAACAACGATCTCCATCCTAAATTCTTTCCTTCAAGAAAACAAAATAAGGATTGGAGATCGACCACCTTCGATCTCTATCAAAGAGAGTGAAGGAGAAGTCTTCCTCGAAGGAAAGCTTCAATGATGAACAGAATACTAAGATGATAGTTCAAGCAGCCAAACTGGATATTCCCGTCCGTTCTTTCTCTATTCCAGGTTGGTCGCCTACTGTGAGATAGTCTTCTTTCAGCAGCAGTCTTCTTCCCAATGCTAGAAATTCCAGGAACTCGAGCATAGGCGAGGTTCCCGATTATCGTGTAACATATCGGGGATTCTCGTCTCGCTCACTTTGGACCGTGGTCTCGCCTAAGTGTTTGGAGATCGTAAAAAAACTCGAACACTGAATGCGCTAGAAATTCCGTAGAATTCTAAGCAGTCTGCGAAACCCCCACCGAATTCGTCAAACGATATCGGCTGGTGGTCCTCTCGATTCCCGTAGAAATCGAGAATGGGGCAGGATCCCTCCTCAACGACCGGGGAACTAGCAGTTGGAAGAGTAGGAGCAGCCATCGCCTTGCGGCGATGGCCTCTCAGAGTCTGGGAAAACGTATCGTCAGGAGAAAACGTTTTCCCCGAGGAGGGTTACGAACTCTCACTGTAGGTAAGGGTCTGCCGCCACTGTGAACGTCGTCTGGGTGGGGCTGATCGACACCTGACAGGAGAGAGCCATACCGATACCGTCCTCCGACTCATTCCAGTCCTCGTTGAGGTCGAAACCTCTCAGGAGGACCGAAGGAGTATTTAAATACGGTGTCCGAAGACACGTAGAAACGCCGCTGTCGCAGTAGAGGAGGTGGAAGTAGCTTGAATCGACCGGCCAGAACTGAGAGCACCTTCTTTTCCGGAGACGAGAGACTCTGGTTCAAGACAGAATCGGCAAGCTCCGATCGCGGCAGACCCACCGTCGGTTTGGGTTCCCTCTCGGGCCCCAAAACGACTCGAGCAGAGACGTGGGCTCTGCTGGTGGGAGCGGCAATCCTTCCCCGAGGTCGTTGCGCTGACGAATCAGTGCCATAACCTCGACAAAGTTCCTCTGGATCTCGGAAGTCATAGCATCTTGCAGAGTAGGACCGTCAAGCCCCTCGAACAAGAGCATTCCGAGAACCTCCCCCTTAAGGAGGAGGAACTGCGATAGACCCCTCTCGGATTCCTCCTGCCACTTGCGCGTACGTCCTGGTCGGTCCGAAGATCGTACCTGGTACTTAAGGCGTTCGTGACGGGATCGTGCGGGTATGGCCCCTCACGATCACCCCAACTGTGCCTCGCTCTTCCTGGTGCAAACCGAGGAAGTTGCAGGCACGGGAGAGGAAGACATGACGCTCCTCTTTCGCTCGCTGGCAGAACCAGCGGGCTTGGAGGGCTGCAGGCGATCGCCACTTTGCAGGCCTAGTCGAGCCGTTTCCCAGGGAAACGGCTGGACCGAGAACAGCGGCCCCGATCTCGTGTGCAGAGGAGCTGCTGCTGGTCCCCCTATCCGCCCGGTCCCTGTGGGAGCGGCGGTCAGGTGACCTGCTAGGCTCGCTGTCGCGGTGAGACCGGATGAGCGTCCTCTCGGCGCGTCGAGCCGCCGGTACCAGCCGCTCGGCTGGTACCAGCTGCTCGGCTGGCACCGACGGCCGCGGGGACCCCTTCCTCGCCTCAGCGCGTGGCCGGTCGGAGACCGTCACGTCAGCCCGAGCAGCCGGCTGGTCGCTGCGAGAGCGTCCGCTGGCCTGGCGAGAGTCCACTCGGTACTTCTCGCGAACGAGAGGCCGAGGCGGATCCTGGTTTAGCGGCAGAACCGCTAGAACCAGGCGAGGAAGTGCCAGCCGAAGCTGGTACTCCTCTGGTCCCCGTCTTCTTCTCCTTGGTAGAAGAAGAGACGGGCCCTGTTCCCGAGGGAGCAGGAGGACCAGCAGAAGAGCTCCCCGAATCGCCGGAGCGAGACGGGCCCTTAGAAGGTCCCGAAGGAGCCTTCTTAGGGGGGAAAACCCGGGTTACCAGCTGGTCGCTGCAAGAGCGGCCGCTGGCTGGCGAGAGTCACCTGAGCGGCTCTCACCAGCCTTCTGCTCCATGCCGTGTCTTGGCGCCGAGCGAACTCTGGCGCCGAAACTTGGCTGCACGGTCTCCCGAGGGAAAACTCGGGATCTCTCGCGAACGAGAGACCGAGCCGGAACCTGGCGTAGCGGCATCGCCGCTAGCACCAGGCGAGGAAGTACCAGAGCTAACCGATACTCCTCTGGTCCCCGTCTATCTCTTCCTTACGGAAGGGGAGACGGGCCCCGCTCCGAAGGAGCAGGAGGACCAGCAGAAGGACCCCCCGTCCCACCGGGTGGGACGGGCCCTTAGAAGTTCCCGAAGGAGACTTCTTAGGGTGAAGGCGAAGTGCAGCCTTCTTCTTCTTCGGCTTATGGGCCTTAGAAGTCGAAGGGGAAGAGGCAGCAGCAGACGATGAAGACGAAGATGACAGCTTCCTCTTCTTCCTCTTCCTCGTCAGCTCACGCAGGACAGTCGTCAGGTCCTCCATCCAGGCCGGAGCCGACTGCACCTGTCCGGAAGGACCTGGGACTGGGGAAGACACACCGTGGGCAGGACCAGCATGGACAGGCTCAGGAACCAGGAGCGACAGGAACAGCAACCAGCTCAGGAGCGGCAGGAACAGCGGCAGCGGTAGACCCAGAAGGGACAGCCAAGCCACAGCGGGAATCACATCAGCAGCGGGAATCACATCAGCGGCAGGTACGGCAGCCCAGCGATCGCCTCGTAGAATCATCGGCAGCCAGCGGGAACCTGGGTACTGGCGGCCGGTCCAGGGGCGGGCTGCTGGAACAGCGGAAGTCTGGGGCAGGCAACACGAAGAAAACAGGCGGCGGCGGCAACCCCCCTCGGTACGGCGGCGGCCCTAGTAGCGGCAGACGGCGTCACCGACACAGCAATGGGGATGTAGACCAGGCGGGGGGGGGAGCAGCATAGCAGCCGTGGTAGTAGTGGAGACCGCCCCAGACCTCGCTAGACGCTGCAGCAGCCCGTGGATGCTAGGCACTCCCTGCCGCCGCGGTGGTCCTACCTGTCCAAGGTCGTCTCCCACGGATGTAGCACCTGCGGTAGCATAGATAGATTAGTAAGAGGGGTTCCCTCACGCACGGGGGAAGACATGCCCCACCCGAACGCAAGGAAGACCCCAAATACAAAATACAACGAGGAAGCTGAGCGGGGCAGGAAGGAAGACGAAGAATCGGATACCAAGGGAGTCGCGGGAGAGCTTTCCGACGACTTCCTGGCAGACCTTCGCTTCCCTACCCCGCACAGCAGTGAAAAGTAATATGAAAATGAAAACAGAATACTGCCCTTGCGATTCACTTCATAGAACTTAAAGGGGAAAAGATCAATTCCCGGGTAAGAGCGGAAACTTGATCCAAATAATATGATGCTATCATAAAATATATATGAAAATGAAACGAATACTGCACTTGCAATTTCACTTTACAGAAAATAATCGTAAGGATCAATTCCCGGGTAAGAGCGAAAATTGATCCAAATTAAATTTTATGCAATAAATAAATGAAAATGAAAAGAATACTGCAATTGAGAATCCACTTTCATTGCATTTTATCGTACCAAAGTAAAAGGCTCGTGCCGAGCGCAATCACGCTCTCGGTAACGAACGCACAGGGCAAAAATATAATGAAAAAAGTACTTACATTTTTCAATTACACACTTTCGCCCCCAAATACATGACTCGGCGCGAGCGCGCCCTCGGCACCGGATCGGCACCGACATAATTCAAGTGTTCAATTCATGAAAGAGAGGAAATCGCCGCATCTACGGCGATAGCTCCATGTTGGTTCATAATTAAGTAATGAAAATGAAACAGTGTACTTAACAGTTTCATTTCAAGTCAAACAAACCATTAGTAGAAAACACAATATAAACAAAGCATACGACGATGAAGCGGGCAGAGAGCGATGACGAACACGTCCTTCACACCCGCCGGCCGAAAGCAAAAGTGATTTGTTTACCTCCCAGTCGCGCGCGCCTGTCGGACAAGCAGTTAACTACCGTTCTCCCCTTCCCCTTGTTCGAAGCTTACGACCGTTCCAGCTGCCGCTAGCTACTTCCTATTGTTAAAGGACCGATGGTTTGCATTACGTATCGGAACAAGTATGGGTTTGTCTCAAGCTGGCATCCACTTCCTCCCCCTTGTTGGAGGAAGTGGTGGATATACGCTCCTATCCCTAGTGAAAGGGATAGGATGGGGCTCTGTTGAGTAGCTCACCTGCATCTTGTCCTTATCCAGCAGGGTGACGACCGTGTCCCTCTAACCACAGGTAGAGGGGAAGAAAAAGATGGGAAGAGGAGCCAGTCACACTCTCATTCACATCATCCATTCTTACGGTCACACCAGGACTCGATGCTGTTCAGCCTGCGAGGGTCTGGTTCGCTACACAACGTGTTGAGCAGCCACCACGGGTCCCAGGGAAAAAGATCCAAGGACCTGTGGGCAATATCCCGAAGGAAGAAGGAGGTGCATGTGGTCTGGTTGGACCAGACCCCTGCCTTCAGTACCTGCGCCACGGAGAAGATTCTTTGCGGACAATAGGCAGCATCTCGCTTCGCATCAACGAAGGCTGTGAAGTCCATTAGGGAGGGGATTGTGAAGGACTCGAACTGATCGTCAGGGACCGAAGGGTTCCAAGTCTTCGCTACGAAGTTTGGTACGAAATCGACCGTCACGGATCCCCATCCCCTGGATGCTTGACTTCGTAGGAAAAGAGTCATGCAGTTGCCTCAGAGGAAAAGAAGGGAATAGTCGCATGACCTATCCCTCTTCTCGACTTCGGTGATGTCCAGTTATCCATACTGGTCTGTCCGTCTGCAACGAAGAGTCTCGCATCCTCCTATCCCCATGCAGCGAAGTTCTCGGTGGGTGTCGATGGTATGGGTACTGTGACAAGCTATTAAGACGAAGTAATGATTGCTCTGTAACAACCGAACTAAGTCCACAGCGTAGTTCGTAACTGACTCGGGCGCTCTGACAGCTGCCGACTGACTGGTTCGGCATCGAATTCGGTGGGAAGTGAGGCAAGTTGTCCAAGCATACCGAGTAAGTCACGTGACCTCGCCTTTTAAAGGGTTATGCCGAGACACCAAACAAATAATGTATTTGTTTGTCACCAATGCCGGACGGCGAGGTGATGATTCTCTTAAGGCATATGCTCAAAGGCGAAAGTCAATTGCCTTCTAGAGACCTAGGTCCCTGAAGGCAAGACACTCATAGTAGTTGAATGTCAGCTAAGGAGAAACAACACTATGTGCCGTTGAAGACGAAGGTAGACAATGAATGCAGAACCTACGTCTTCCCGCTGAATCGAGAGAAGGAATCTCAAGATTCTGAACCTGTGCTTACAAATGACTGAAAACGCTAACCGCTATTTCACTGCTGTCCGGTGAGAAGTCGTAGATGCAATGAAAGCGGGCGTTTTCTTCAGTAATGAAAACACAGGGAGTACTGCCTGAAGAACTGCTTCTCATGGGCTGAACGTTTGGAAGTAGAGCTTTCAATACATCTGCTAATCCGGGGTGAACAATGAACAATTGCACACCTCCGAATACAGATATTTTGAGGACAAACTCAGATTCCGCAAAAATCATTCGCATTATCGCAGTGCGATGCACAGAGACTATTACAGAATTCTGTTACCGGTGCGGTAAAAAAGAAAGATGGAAGTCGAAGAGATATCTCTGTTGTAAATTCTCGCAATACTGAAGGCGATGAATTCGAGCATCACAGCAGTAGATGGTCATTCATGTATGTGAAATCCCCGTTAATCAGAGACTTAAGTCCGTGATTGTTGGGCAGAGATACGGTTGGTATTCAATCAAAAGCAGGGGAGAAAGACATAACCAACCGTGCATCTCGAAGCAGCAGCTGGTACTGAGTTGGCTCGGGCAATTCAATACGCAGTAGCTGTCGCTGACTCGTCATCCTGAGTTGCCAGGTAATCCATTCCACAAAGGAATGCATTCGGCTAGAACCGCCAAGCATAAAAAGATATGCTCGAGCAATTATATTTAGGCGAAACGAATTTCGGTAAATATAAAAGCTGAAATGGTGTTGTCGTGACAAAACCATAAGTATGATATTGTTAGTATACAATAAAGTTTTGTACATACTTACCTGGCAGATATATACTTAGCTTAGGTCTCTGACGTCACGATAGAAATTCAAAACTCACGGCACACGCTACAGGTAGGTCAGGTGATCTACCTTACCCGCCGCTGGGTGGCGGGTGTAAGAACCAGTCCCCCTTTCTTGTCAGATTATTTTCTTCCACCTGTCTCCTGAGGGGAGGCTTGGAGGGCCATCAATCGTACATATCTGCCAGGTAAGAATGTACAAAACTTTATTGTATACTAACAATCTCATTTTTGTACATGAACTTCCCTGCCAGATATATACTTAGCTGATTGACACCCTTGGTGGAGTGAAAGAGACACATACTCACCTAGAAAGTGGGGACAACACATGTTAAAGGAATAAAATATAACCCTTGGTTCTTAACCTGAATTTAGGCAGAAGACTTCATAGTTACTGTCCATTAGTCTGCATTGCCTAAAGAGTCTCAGCGAGAGCGTGACCTATGGCTGAAGAACTCTTTGGGTCTACCAATGGGAACTGAGTCCACTTACTTGGCAGAATCCAAACAGGGTCTGGTCAATGGGGATCAACCCGCTTACATGCCAGAGCCTATCACTACCACCGCAAGGAGCCACAGCACAACCGATCACCTAACCAAATACTATATTAGTATACGAAAGAAGGAGCTGCCTCCTGCAACCTCCTTCGTACACCAAAAACTCAAAATTAAAAACTAACAGGGAAAAAGATTAAAAAGGATGTGTTTCAGCTCCCTGCCCCAGCACTGAATCCGCCGATACGTAAGGGCCTAGCCCAAAACACTTTTCATACGTAATCGATACGTCTTTTAGGTAGTGATTGGAGAAGACTGATTCACACCTCCAAAAAGTGGCCTTCATGAGGTTTTGCAATGACATATTCTTCTTGAAAGCCAAAGACGTCGCGATGGCCCTTACTTCGTGCGCCTTGACTTTCAGAAGACTAAACTGTTGCTGATTGCACGATGTGTGGGCTTCTCTAATAACATTCCTGATAAAGAATGAGAGGGCATTTTTAGATAAGGGCCTACTGGGGTCCCTTACAGAGCACCAGAGATTGCTCTCATTAGCAGCAAGTCTTCTCTTCCTCTGAAGATAAAATTTCAGGCTTCTCACCGGGCAAAGAGATCTCTCCTCTTCTGTCCCAACTAAGGAGGATAAGCTTTTAATTTCGAAGCTCCTGGGCCACGGTGAAGAAGGGTTTTCATTCTTGGCTAGGAAAGCCGGAAGAAAAGAGCAAACCGCGGAGCCTCCTTGGAAACCTACCTCACCTTCTAGAGCCTGCAGCTCGCTGACTCTCTTCACTGAAGCTAACCACACAGAGAAAAAGAGTCTTCATCGAAAGGTCTCTGAACGAAGCTGTATGGGGAGGTTCGAATCTTGAGGACCTCAGGAAGAGCAGCACGACGTCTAGATTCCAGCTAGGAACTAAGCAGGAGGTTCTTTTAACCGTCTCAAATGATTTGATTAAGTCATGGGAGATCCTTGTCTTCGGATATGTTTAATCCTCTATGACGAAAAACTGAGGAAAGCATGCTCCTGTAGCCCTTGATGGTGGAGACTACTAACCCGCATTTTTCCCTCAGGAAGATAAGGAAATCTGCTATCTGAGTCACAGAGGTACTGGAGGAGGAAACTTTATGAGTCCTGCACCAACGTCGAAAAACATCCCACTTCGACTGGTAGACTCTAGATGTGGAAGGTCTACGTGCATTGGCAATAGCCCTTGCAGACTTTGCCGAAAAGCCTTAGCTCTGACGAGAGGCTCTTTGATAGTCTGAATCCAGTCAGACTGAGAGCGGGGAGGTTTTTGTGAAAAACCTGTCGAAGTGGGGCTGTTTGAGCATCGACTCTTAGTGGTAGGGATCTTGGAACATCCACCAGCCATTCCAGTACCTCTGTGAACCAGTCGTGGGCGGGCCAGAACGGAGCTATCAAAGTCATCCTTGCTCCCTCTGAAGCTGCGAACTTCCTTAGCGTTTCCCCTAGAATCTTGAAAGGCGGGAACGCGTAAAGATCCAGGTTTTTCCAATCCATCAGGAATGCATCTATTGCCACTGCTCTTGGGTCCGCAATAGGGGAGCAGTTATAGTAAGATCTATCCCTCGCATTCCTGGACGGTCGCAAATAGATCGAGATGGGGCCTGCCCCACGTCCTCCACAGCTCCTGGCATACGTCCGAGTGCAGAGTCCCCACTCTGAGGGAAGGACTTTGATTTCTTCTGCTTAGCAGATCCCGCTCTGACATTTCTTTCTCCCTTACGAACCTGGTGAGGAAGACTTATCTTCCTTTCCTCCGACCACAGGAAGAGCGATCTCGCTGCTCATACAGGGAGAAAGAGTGAGTCCCCCCTTGTTTCCGAATGTAAGCCAGGGCTGTGGTGTTGTTCGAGTTGATCTGAACTGACTTTCCCTTTACGAGGGGTTCGAAGGTTTTGAGAGCGAACCAAATCGCTGTTAGCTCTTTCTTGTTGATGTGCCAGGCCACCTGAGCCCCCATCCAGGTGCCTGACACTTCTTTCGACCCGAGAGTAGCTCCCCAACCTATGTCCGATGCGTCTGCATATAACTAGGCTGGGGTTCCGAACCTGCAAGGAAGCCTTCCTTGAACAGTAGAGGGTCTAGCCACCAACGTAGATCCTCCTTTATCTCTTGCGAAATGTTGAACGCAAAGTCTAGACCTTGAGATCTTCGATTCCAGTTCCTCGTCAGGAAGAACTGTAGGGGTCTGAGGTGCAACCTCCCTAGAGAAACGAATTGCTCCAGCGAGGAGAGTGTCCCAACGACTCATCCACTCCCTCGCTGTGCATACATCTTTCTCTAGAAAGATTGCTACCTTCCTCCGTACCTCAGGTTTATCCTCTCTGGGGAAGGATACGCCCGAAAAAACCTGAGAAGCCATCAGAATCCCCAGATAGATACGCTCTTGACTGGGGATTAGCTGTGACTTCTCGAAATTCACTAGCAAACCCAGCGAAGCCTGCCTAGATTCACGAATCGTAAGTCCTCCAGACATTTCTCCTTGGACTTGGACCATGATTAGCCAATCGTCCAAGTAGAGGGAAATCCTCATTCCCTCGAGATGAAGCACTGAGCAACGTTCTTCATCAGCCATGTGAAGACTTGGGGGGCTGTGGGAAAGGCCGAAGCATAGGGCCCTGAACTGAAAAACGTTCCCTCCCCCCCACATGAATCTTACAAATTTGCGTGAAGAAGGATGGATCGGCACATGGAAGTAAGCGTCCTGAAGGTCCAGTGACACCATCCAGTCCCCGGACGAAGAGCTGCTAAGACTGATGAAGTCGTCTCCATAGCGAACTTCCTCTTCTTCACAAAGACGTTTCAGGGCGCTTACGTCCAGAACCGGCGTCCAATCCTCCTGAGTTCTTGGGAACTAGGAACAGACGGTTGTAGAAACCCGCGGAAAGAAAGGGTCCTGTACCATCTCTATTGCCTCTTTCTCCAACATCAGCTCTACTGCTAGAGCGAGGGCTTGATTAATTAGTGGTCTTTGTATTTGGCCACCGCCCATTCCCTTGGAGTGGTGGTCAAGGTGATCTGGAGATAAAGGGAATGAGGTATCCCCTCTTGATGATAGCGAGGGACCAGTTGTCCGGCCCCTTTCGTGCCCAGACATCTGCAAAATTCAGAAGTCTGGCACCCACAGTTGTCTGGAGGACACGCGAGCTACTTCTTGGCCCTAAATAGACCGAGAAGGTCCTTCCTCTTCTAGGTGGTCTCGAACCTCTGGAGGAAGAAGAGCGGGACGAAGGGCCTCCTCGAAAGGGCTCTTGCCTACTCTGAGTTTCCTTCTTCGTTTTCTGTTGGAACGAAGGTTTCGGGATTCTAGCTGAGCGAGCCAGCATATCCTGCGTCGCTTTTGCTGACAACGAGCTGGAGATGTCATTAATTATCTTCTTCGGGAAGAGTTGCGGAGAAAGTTGGGAATACAACAAGGAAGCTCTCTGTGCATGAGAAACAGCCTTGGTAAGAAAAGAGCAGAAAACAGCCCTCTTCTTTACTACTCCTGCGCCAAAAAGGGAAGCTATCTCCCCGGATCCGTCTCTCACTGCCTTGTCCATACAAGACAGCACTGCGTGAAGGTCTTCAGGCGAAAGAGTGTCTTGATCTTGAGTCCTCTTAGCCATGACTCCAAGGGTCCAGTCAAGAAAGTTAAAAACTTCTAAGACTCGGAACATTCCCTTCAGAAGGTGATCCAACTCGCTCATACCCCACGTCGTCTTCGCAGAATTAAGCGCCGAGCGACGTGCGGAATCAACCAACGAAGAGAAGTCCGAGTCTGCTGAAGAGGGAAGAGTCAGACCCAAGGGCTCTCCTGACTCGTACCAGAACCCCATCTTACCCGTAAGTTTGGACGGGGGAAAAGAAAATACGGTCTTGCCTTTCTCTTCCTTCGATACCAACCAGTCGTCAAAGTTCTTAAGAGCCTTCTTCATCGACACTGTCGGTTTCATCTTAACGACTGAAGACTTCTTAGTCGTATTGGTCGTTGAAAATAAGGACGGAGGTGACGGAGGAGCAACGGCCGAAAGAGACTCCCCAAAATCTTGCAAGAGGAGGTCGGTCAGTCTCTTGTATGAAGAAACTGAAGCATCCTTGGGCAAATCTTCCTCAGAATACCCAAGATATTCTTCAGAAGAATGATATTGTTATGATACAATAAAGTTTCATACATACTTACCTGGCAGATATATACATAGCTATCAACTCCGTCGTCCCCGACAGAAATTCAAATTTCGCGGCACTCGCTACAGGTAGGTCAGGTGATCTACCGCCCGGCTGCTCTGGGTGGCAGGACTAGGACCATTCCCATTTTCTAATCAGATTCTCTCTTCCACCTGTCTCCTGCGGGGAGGCTGGGTGGGTCTTCAATCGTATATATCTGCCAGGTAAGTATGTATGAAACTTTATTGTATCATAACAATATTCATTTTCACACATTCAACTTACCTGTCAGATATATACATAGCTGACTGACACCCTTTGGTGGAGGGCAAGAGACAGCTAACTTACTGACTAGACAGGTAAACATGTTATTGTTATTATACAATTAAGTTTGTTCATACTTACCTGGCAGATATATATATAGCTGTATTTTCTGAAGTCCGACAGAATTTCAAAAACTCGCGGCACACGCAGTGGGCGGCCAGGTGGTAGTACCCATTCCCGCCGCTGGGAGGCGGATATCAGGAACCATTCCATTTTCTCTTCATATTTATTAATGCCACTGTCTCCTGAGGGGAGGAGGGCGGGCAATTTAATTATATATATCTGCCAGGTAAGTATGAACAAACTTAATTGTATAATAACAATAACATTTTGTTCATGCCACTTACCTGACAGATATATATAGCTGAATCCCACCTTCGGATGGTGGGAAGAGACAGAATAGGATTTTTTTTGTTTTTTAGGAAATTTAAATTAAGTAGATGATATACATCTTGGTTCCTCACCTGTTTGCAAAGTAGACTATGTGATTACTGTCACTTAAGGCTGCTTTTGCTTAAATCAGAGTTGCCAGCCAGGTGGAGACCTGTAGTGCTGGTGCGCTCTGGATGATCTGTCAACGGTACGAGACTCAACGTGACAAGACCATCGAGGCCATACATATGAGGGCAACGAAGCAACTGACCACCACCTGACCAACTATTCAAAAAAACCCCTTAAAACTAACTAAAGGATGGGAGATCTTCACATAAGACTCACCACAACCTAAAAAACACAACAAAACTAACCTAATCCTAACTAAGGGATAGAAAGAGCTACTTCCGGACCCCAAGACTGTTGTCCGCAGAAACGTATGGCCCCAGTGAATTACAATCGTCATAAATCGTTCTCAACATCCCTTAGGTAATGTGAGGCGAAGACGGAGTTACTCCTCCAAAAGGTGCAATCAAGAATGTCCTTGATGACATGTTCTTTTGGAAGGCAAGAGAGGTAGCGACAGCTCGAACTTCGTGAGCTTTCACTCGTAAGAGGCTCAAATCAGTCTTTCTGGAAAGATGAATAGCCTCCTTAATGACGTCCCTTAGAAAGAAAGCAACAGCATTCTTCGATAAAGGTAACTCTGGTCTCTTCACAGAGCACCAGAGATTACCTGAGGGACCTCTTACCTCTTTTTTGTTCTATGTACATAGAAATTGAGAGCCCTGACCGGGCACAGGACTCTCTCTGGTTCTTGGCCCACCAGACTTGACATACCCTTGATCTCGAAAGTTTTCGGCCAAGGATTCGAAGGATTTTCATTCTTCGCCAAGAAAGTTGGGTTCAACGAACAGACAGCATTGTCTCCTTTGAATCCCATTAAATTACTAAACGCTTGAATCTCACTAACTCTCTTAGCCGTCGCAAGAGAAGTTAGGAAAAGGGCCTTCCTTGTCAAGTTTCGAAGAGACGCTGCCTGAAGCAGGTTCGAAAGGACTTGACATAAGGAACTTAAGAACCACGTCAAGGTTCCATGACGGAGGTCTCATTTGAGGAATCTTCGAAGTCTCGAAAGATTTTAAAAGGTCATGAATGTCCTTGTTGTCAGAAAGGTCAAGGCCTCTGTGCCTAAAAACCGCTGACAACATGCTTTTATATCCCTTGATGGTAGGGACCGTAATTTCTGCACATTTCTGAGAAAGAGCAGAAAATCAGCTATCTGGTTCACAGAGGTCGAGGAAGAGGAAACTCCCTCCTTTTTACACCATGCCCTGAAGGAAGCCCACTTCGATTGGTAAACAGCTCTTGTGGAGCACGTCTTGCATGTGCGATTGCTCTCGCAGCTGCTTTCGAAAAACCTCTCGCTCTGGCCAACTTTTCGATAGTCTGAACGCAGTCAGACCCAGAGCAGAGAGGTTTTGGTGAAACCTTTCGAAGTGAGGCTGTTTGAGTAGATCTTTCTTCCAGGGCAATGTCCTTGGAAAGTCTACAAGGAAAGACATGACCACTGTGAACCATTCTCTCGCTGGCCACATCGGAGTCGATCAGGGTCACCTCGTCCCTTCTGAGGCCGCAAACTTCCTCATGACTTCCCCCAAAATCTTGAATGGTGGGAAGGCGTACAGGTCTAGACCCGTCCAATTCCAAAGCAACGCGTCTACTGCGATCGCTTCTGGATCCAGGACCGGGGAGCAATAGAGAGGAAGTCTCTTGGTCCTTGACGTCGCGAATAAGTTCGACCAGCGGACGTCCCCACAACGTCCAAAGGTCTCGACACACGTCTTTGTTCAAGGTCCATTCCGTTGGTAGGATTTGTTCCCGACGACTGAGAAGATCTGCCCTGACGTTTTGCACTCCTGCAATGAACCTCGTCAGGATTGTCACATTTCTTCTCTTTGCCCACAGCAGAATCTCTCTCGCCAGGGAAAACAAAGTTCTGGAGTGTGTTCCTCCCTGATTTTTTAAATAAGCGAGTGCTGTGGTATTGTCCGAGTTTACCTGAACAATCTTGTTCTTCAAACTCTTTCGAAGAACTGCAGGGACAGAAATATTGCTGCCAGTTCTTTGACATTTATATGCCAGGCTACCTGTTCCCCTCTCCAGGAGCCTGACACTTCCTTCCCTCCTAGTGTTGCTCCCCAGCCCGTGATGGAAGCGTCGGAGAACAACACTAGGGTCGGGGCTCAGAAGACTTAGGGACACGCCCTCCTGAAGCTTCTGAGGGTCCAACCACCATCTTAGATGGTTCTTTATCGGAAGCGATATTCTCAATATGGCATTGAGATCGTCCTTGGCCTTCCACTCGTCCGCAAGGAAAAATTGGAGAGGCCTGAGGTGCAGTCTTCCCAAGGAAACAAACCTTTTCTAGCAAGGAAATGGTTCCCAGCAGACTCATCCATTCCCTCGCCGAGCAGTCTCTTTCCCTAGGAAGGCTGAGATCTTTTCTAAGCCTAGCCGCTGACGTTCCTGGGACGGAAACGCTCGAAAAGCCACTGAATCCATCTGAATCCCCAGATACACGATGGACTGTGTTGGGGTCAGAATGCGACTTTTCGAGGTTGACCAGAAGTCCCAGGGACTTTGCTAGGGCTAAAGTGAACTGCAAGTCCTTCAGACACTTCTCTCTCGACGACGCTCTGATCAGCCAGTCGTCGAGGTAGGGAGGGAAACTCTTATCCCCGAAGAGTGTAGCCACCTCGCCACGTTCTTCATGACTACAGTGAACACCATTGGAGCCGTGGTCCAGGCCGAAACACATAGCTCTGAACTGCCACACTTTTTTGTCTAAGACAAACCTTAGATACTTTCTTGAAAGAGGGTGGATCGGGATGTGAAAGTACGCGTCCTGCAAGTCCAAGGACACCATCCAGTCGCCCGGTCTCAAGGCTCCCAGAACAGAATGAGCGTCTCCATCGTGAATTTGGTCTTTTCCACGAAAAGATTGAGCCTGCTTACATCTAGAACTGGACGCCAACCTGACGACTGCTTCGGTACTAGGAAAATTCCTGTTGTAAAAACCTGGAGACCCCAGGTCCCGCGACTTGTTCCACCGCTCTTTTCTCGATCATTTTTTGTGAAGGAGATCGAATAATACTTGCTTCTTCTCTCCCTGATAGGATGGAGAAAGGTCTCTGGGAGTCGTAGAAAGAGGAGGAAGATCTAAAAAGGGGATCTTGTACCCCTGCTCCACGATCTTGAGGGACCAAGAGTCCGTGTCCCTCTCTCTCCACGCTCCCTCAAAAACTTTCAGTCTGGCTCCGACTGGTGTCTGAAGGACATGCTTCTCACTTGGAAGGCTTTGACTTGAATGGAAGCTCTTCCTCGTGAAAACCCTCTCCCTCAGGAGCTGCTCTCGAGGGGGGAGCCCCACGAAAGGGCTTAATTAACACCTTCTTCGGCGGTCGAACCGCAGCTGAAGAGGTTGAAGGTACTGCCGAACGTCTTGTAGACTGGGCCAAAAGGTCCTGCGTTGCCTTCTCTTGCAAACTGTTAGTCAGGTCCTTTACTAAAGTCTGGGGGAAGAGATGGTTCGAAAGAGGAGAAAACAGCAAATCCGCTTTCTGAGCTGGAGTTACTGAACGAGCTGTGAAATTGCACAGCAAAGCTCTCTTCTTCAATAAGGCCGTTCCAAAATGAGAGACGATCTCCTCCGAACCATCCCTGACGGCTTTGTCCCATACATGCTAACACGCTGGACAGCTCCCCCAGACTGAGAGATTCTGGGCTTCTCGCTTGCAGATCCAGAACTCCCAAGCACCAGTCAAGGAAGTTGAACACTTCAAGAGTCCGGAGCAGACCCTTCAAATGATGGTCCGTCTCCGTAGAGGTCCAGGTCACTTTAGCAGAGGATAAAAGAGACCTCCTCTGCGAATCCACCAAGCTGGAGAAATCTCCTTGAGCTGAAGAAGGGATACGAACTCCTACTTCTTCTTTGGTTCTATACCAAATGACCCCCCCTTTTCCGCTGAGTCTAGCTGGAGGCAAAGCGAAAGTCGTCTTGCCTTGATCTCTCCTTCGTACCATCCAATCTTGGAGTTTCTTGAACGCACGTTTAGTGGTAGAGAATGAAGTTTTCATCTCCACAAACTCCGGGGTTTTACCAGTCTTAGATGATGAAAACTGCGAAGGAGGAGACTTGGGAGCTGCAGGCTGAAACTTGTCTTCGAAAGAAGAACGTAACAGCCGCACGAGAACTTTATAGTCTGATATTGAAGGGGCCGCAGAAGGTTCCTCTTCAACCGAGTCAGCCGAACTACTCAGCTCTCCTTCTTCTCTACACGGAAGCGGAGACCGCCTGTCCGGAGAGGGCGTACTAATGTCGGGTCTTGACTTAATCAAAGGACCCCTATCCTTACTAGATGAAGCCTTATTTCGGCTGTCTTCTTTATGACGCTTACCACTTGAAGCAGGTAGAGCGTCCTGACGAGGACGAGCGTCCTTAGCGACACCCGAGGCAGCCTCACTTGCCAGAGAAGCGTCCTTACGTTTCTTAAACGAAAGGGAAGACATTTTAGCTGGAATACGTGCCTGTGCGCGCAAACTAGCGTCTTGGGGTACGACTTCTTGGTCGGAGTCCCCAAAAGCGTCTTGAAAAGCGCCCTGAACGTCCTGGCGAGCGTCCTGCCAAGCGTCCTGCCGAGCGTCCTGCCGAGCG
>NC_061098.1:54027269-54107602 GCF_015104395.2 Macrobrachium nipponense | reverse complement strand
GGCTGCCGCGATGAGACATACAGGCGCGAAGCGCCAGCCAGATGCGACGCGATAGACGGCCGCGAAGCGCCAACCAGGCGTGAAGCGCTAGTCGAGCGTAAGGCGCCAGCCGCGCGAGAGGAGCCAGCGAGGCGCGAAGCGCTAGCCGACCGCGATGCGCCAGCCGCGCGAGAAGATTCAACCAAGCACGAAGCGCCAGCCAGGCGCAAGGCGCCAGCTGAACATGAAGAGCTGGAAGAGCGAGAAGTTATAAGGGGTAACAGAAGATCTTTATATAGTTATGTAATGTCTTCGGATAGCGAGTCTCCTACAAATAGAAACCCTAATTCAAGGAAGCAACCTGGTACATCGAAGGTTACGGTTTCAACCTCCATGTCTCAGGATGTTTTAGTGGATAAGAAAGGGAGAGCTTCTAGATCTGTCAGTCTCTCTCCTTCTAGGAGTATTTCTCCTAAAGGGAATAGGTCTACGGACAAAGATTCTAATAAAAGAGCTCGCTCTCCTTCTATGATGGAGTTGGACGAAGTGTCGGAGGAAGAAACCCCGAACAATGAGGGGGTATCTAACTACAAAGTGTTAGCCTCTCTTCTCCTGCAAGAATTTGGAGAGACTAAGCCCTGCAGCTCCTCCTTCCCCGAGATCTCTGTTCTCCAGTACGAAGATTCCTAAATCATCTTCGTATTTAAAAATGAAACCAACCATATCAATGAAGAAGGCTATTCAATCTTTAAATAATTGGATGAAGGTGAAGAAGGAAGCTCAGAAGACAGTTTTTTGCACTCCTCCATGTAAGCTCGGGGGTAGGAGGGGAATATGGTACAGGACAGAGGAAGCGATGGGACTTATTGCTTCCATCTTCCGTGGAGGCGGATTTTCTCAAAGCTTGGTTTGAAGCTTCGAGGAGACATGCTTTGAATACAGCTAAAGCATATTGGAGCATGTCAGAATTGGATCAGCACCTCAAGGGCTTTTCCATGTACTAGAAGTTTTTAAACTTCTTGGATTGGTCCCTTGGAGTGCTGGCCAAGAAGGCAAATGAACCAGATGTTTAGAGCCTAAGGTTTTGCATTGCATTTTATCCTGTATGGATAAGGCGGTTCAGGATGGTTTCGGGAGAATTGTCATCTCTATTTGGAGCAGGAGTAGTGAAGAAGAGATCATTATTTGTTCGGTTTCATTTCTAACCAAAAGCGGTATTCTCCTTCACAAAGGTCAGCCCTTTTATACGCTCCTCTCTCGGATCACCTTTTCCCTTCGCACGTGGTGAAGGAGATTTCAAAGTCTCTTGCTGAAAAGGCAACCCAAGATTTATTAGTACAATCCTCCAAGAAATCGAGACCAACAGTACCAGTGGCGAGGAAGACTACTCGTACTCCGGTAGTGCCCTTTCAGAGAGGTTCCACCTCTCGTCCTCCAACGAAAAGGAAGACAGCAGAAAAAGCGAGGAAGGTCCTCCTTTCGGTCTTTCAAGAGTCAAAATAGCAGCGAAGTCCTCCAAACATCTGTAGGGGCCAGACTCCTAAATTTCGTAGGGGCTTGGGCGATAAGGAAAGTCGATCCTTGGACGCTAGCAGTCTTGGGGAAAGGTTACATTATACCTTTTCAGGACAGACCACCTTTGTCAAATTCCCCAAAGGAACTGTCGGCGGAGTACAAGGACCCTGTTCTGAGGGAGACACTTCTTCAGATGGTGATAGGAATGAAGGACAAAGAGGCAATAGAAGAGGTTCAGGATCCTTCCTCTCCGGGGTTTTACAACCGCCTGTTTTTAGTTCCGAAGGCCATCCGGAGGAAATGGAGGCCAGTCTTGGACGTGAGCATTCTGAACAAGTATGTGGAAAAAAAGAAAAAGTTCTCGATGGAGACTTCTGCCTCGTGCTCTCAGCCCTGCGAAGAGGAGATTTGATGGTCTCTCTAGACCTGCAGGATGCATATTTCCACGTTCCTATTCACCCGTCATCAAAGAAGTATCTCAGGTTTGTGATACAAGGGAAGGTCTACCAGTTCAGGGCCTTGTGCTTCGGCCTCTCCACGGCTCCACAGGTATTTACGTACCTGATGAGGAACGTAGCCAGATGGCTACACCTGGAAGGCATAAGCGTCTCTCTTTACCTAGACGATTGGCTGATAAGAGCAAAATCCCAGGAACAATGTTTGGAGGATCTGAAGAAAACACTAGAATTGGCAAAAGAATTAGGACTTCTCGTGAATCTCGAGAATCCTTGGAATGTAGGAAACTCTCGAGCGCCTTCCAGATCTCCTTCTCCTGATTCGAATGAGCCTTCGACCAGGAAAATTTTGATGAATGTACAGGAGCAATTAGCGTCTTTGGTAGGAGTACTTTCTAAAGAGCCTACTCGTAAGAAGGATGATAGGCTTCCGATTAAGAGATCCAAATACCGATCTCCTGTCGGGCGCAACGAACCCTCCAGGGGAGGTGTCGCACAGCGACCATCTCTGGGGGAAGCAGTGCGTTAGGCAGGAGAGAAGTGGAAAAGGAAGTAACTCCTGCCAAGCGTCTGGCGCCAGCTAGGAGCCAGGCGCCAAGTAGGCGCAAAGAGCCTGACTTTACTGTAGATCGTTCTAGGCCCAGAACTTCATCCAAGCAACAAGAGCCAACTGGAGAAGAGAGAACTCCTGACAGGAGTAAAGCGCCTGCTAAGCGCAATATATTTGCCAATCGAAATGCGCCTTCCATGGGCGATACTCCTACCAAACCACAGGAGTATTCGGAACTAGATGCGCCTTCCAAAGGTCAGGAGTATTCGGGAAGAGATACTCCTGCCAGGCGCCTGGAGTACTCTGATCTTGATACTCCTCCCAGGCGCCAGGAGTATTCTGGAATTAATACTCCTACCAGGCACCAGGAGTATTCTGGACTTAATACTCCTACCAGGCGCCAGGAGTATTCGAAACGCGATGCTCCTACCAGGCGCCAGGAGTATTCTGAGCTTAATACTCCTAACAGGCGCCAGGAGTATTCGGAGCGAGATGCGCCTACCAGACGCCAGGAGTATTCGAAGAGTGTTACGACTGTCAGGCGCCAGGAGTATTCCAAACAGGATACTCCTACCAGGAGTATTCTCAGCGAGATACTCCTGCTAAACGCCAGGCGCATTCTCCTCATGAAGATCTTGATATCCGACAGGAGTCTTAACAGGCGTAAAACGGTTATACATGACTCGCCTAATGATAAACGTAGAGAGAGAGTTACTCTTAGTCCCTCTCCTAATAGAAGTGCTTCTTCTTCAGAAAGGAAGAAATCAAGGGAGGAGACAGAGGAGGGAAGGGAGCCTTCTCCTTCCGAACCTATTAATTTAGAAGACGTCTCGGAGGACGAAATTACTAACAGAGAAGGACTTTCGAATTATAAAGTTCTTTCTTCTCTTCTCTTACAAGAATACGGAGATGCCTTGACTCCAGCTGCTCCTCCTTCTCCGCGCTCTCTATTTTCAAGTACGAAAGCACACAAGTCCTCATCTTTCCTGAAAATGAAGCCGGCCATATCTATGAAAAGGGCCTTACAATCTCTTGACTCCTGGATCAAGACAAAGAAGGAGTTAGGAAGGACAGTCTTTTGCATGCCTCCCGCTAAACTAAGGGGTAGGAGAGGCATATGGTACGAAACAGGAGAGAATATGGGATTGTCTCTGCCCGTTTCAGCTGAATCGGACTTCTCCAGTCTCGTAGACTCATCGAGGAGACATGCCTTAAATTCAGCCAAAGCAACATGGGGTCTTTCGGAAATGGACCATCTCCTCAAGGGACTTTTCCATACTTTAGAAGTATTTAACTTCCTGGATTGGTCCCTTGGGGTTATTGCTAAGAAGTCCCATGAAAAAGAGCAACTAAACCCTGAAACCTTGCATTAAATCCTTACATGCATTGATAAGGCGGTTCAAGATGGATCGGCAGAAGTATGCTCCCTCTTCGGTGCGGGAATACTAAAGAAGAGGGCGGTTCATAGTGCTTTTCTCACAAAGGCCGTCTCGCCTTCGCAGAGATCCGCTTTATTGTATGCGCCTCTCTCTGAACATTTATTTCCTTCTCAGTTGGTGAGAGACATTGCCCATTCGCTAACTGAGAAAGCCACTCAAGATCTTCTTAAGGCAAATCCCTCCAAGGAAGAATTAGACCTGCGGCCAAGGTTGAGGGAAAAGTAAGCTACCAGGCCAGCTCAACAACAGCAGCCCTTTCGAGGAGGCCCTCAGGCTAGATCCATCGCCAGAAGGAAGTCAATGGAAAAAAGGGGAAGATCTGCCTTCCGTCCCTTTAAGAAGGGAAAATGAGAAATCTTTCCTCCAGACACCTGTAGGAGCCAGGTTACAGTTATTTGCGGGAGCATGGGAAGACATAGGATCCGATCCTTGGTCGATGTCAATAATCAAGAAGGGTTATTATATCCCATTCAAGGACAGGCCCCCCTTGACAACATCACCGAGGGAACTGTCAGCCAGATACAGGGACCCTGTTCTGATGGATACTCTTCGTCAAATGGTGGAACAGATGTGGGACAAAAGAGCAATAGAGCTGGTACTGGATCAAAGCTCCCCGGGGTTTTACAATTGCTTGTTTCTTGTAGCGAAAGCCTCGGGGGGATGGAGACCGGTACTGGATGTAAGTTCGCTGAACAAATTCGTAGAACAACAGAAGTTCAGCATGGAAACGTCTGCCTCAGTACTTGCAGCTCTCCGTCAAGGAGATTGGATGGCGTCCCTTGATCTTCAAGACGCATATTTCCACGTCCTGATTGCACCATTCGTCGTTTTTGGAGGAAGTACCTTCGTTTCATGTTCGAGGGAAGGATCTATCAGTTCAGGGCCCTGTGTTTCGGCCTATCTACGGCTCCCCAAGTCTTTACAGACTTGATGAAAAATGTGTCAAAATACCTTCACATGAAAGGGATAAACGTCTCCCTATACCTGGACGACTGGCTCATCCGGGCCAGGTCTCGAAAGCAGTGTCTGGAGCACCTGTCAACAATCCTGGAATTGACAAAGGTATTAGGATTAATCGTAAACCTCGAGAAATCTCAGATGGTCCCCAGCCAGAACATAGTCTATCTGGGGATTCAGATGGATTCTCGGGGTTTTCGAGTTTTTCCTTCTCAAGAGAGAATAAGGAAAGGCTGTGCCACAGTATTGAACTTCTTAGAGAAGAGCGTACTTCAGCGAGGGAATGGTTGAGCCTTCTGGGGACCCTTTCCTCGCTCGAACAGTTCTTTCCTCTAGAAAGACTACATCTCCGTCCGCTTCAGTTCTTCCTGAGAAGCAGTTGGAGTTGGAAGACAGGACAGCTCTCGGACACGTTTCCAATCTCATTAGAAATAAAACAACAATTAAGGTGTTGGTTGACCCCCTTAGAAGAAAACAAAGGAGTATCCTTGGAAGTACGGAACCCAAACCTGACATTGTTCTCAGACGCGTCGGAGACAGGTTGGGGTGCGACTTTAGGGTCCAAAGAAGTGTCAGGCACCTGGTTGGAAGAGCAGGTGTCATGGCACATAAATTGCAAGGAGCTCTTTGCGATTCACCTCGCGCTAAGGAGCTTCGAGCAGATAGTCAGAGACAAAGTAATACAGATAAACTCCGACAATACAACCGCTCTGGCTTATGTCAAGAAACAAGGAGGAACTCACTCTCTCGCCCTATACAAACTAGCAAGAGATCTGCTGATTTGGGCAAATCAAAGGAACGTGGTTCTCCTAACGAGATTTGTTCAAGGAGAGAGGAACGTGAGAGCGGACAGACTGAGCAGGAGGTTCCAGGTCCTTCCTACAGAATGGACCCTCCACTCGGAAGTCTGTCAGACCCTTTGGTATCTTTGGGGGAAACCGCAAATAGATCTATCCGCCACATTTCTCTCCAAAAGGATAGATACATTTTGCGCCCTGGTAGAAGATCCCAGGGCTTATACAATAGACGCCTATCTCCTGGACTGGTCAGGGCTAGACGTGTACGCTTTTCCCCCATTCAAGATACTGGGGGAAGTAGTCAGAAAGTTTGTGGCCTTCGAAGGGAACCAAGGATGACTCTGATAGCCCCATATTGGCCATCCCCGAATTTGGTCATGGAGGTGATGGAGTGGACAGTGGACTTCCCCAGATCTCTTCCAAACAGGATAGATCTGCTCAAACAACCCCACTTCGAGAGGTACCATCAAAATCTACCCGCTCTTGCTCTGACTGCCTTTCGACTATCGAAAGACTTGTCAGAGCGAGAGGGTTTTCTCGCAAGGCGGCAAGCGCAATTGCTAGAGCCCGCAGATCATCTACTAGGCGAGTGTACCAATCGAAGTGGGAAGTTTTCAGAAACTGGTGCAGGTCGAAGAAGCTGTCCTCTTCCAGTACCTCTGTAACCGAAATTGCGGATTTCCTTCTTTTCCTGAGGGAAAAGTCACATCTCTCTGTACCAACTATTAAAGGATACAGAAGTATGCTTTCGTCAGTCTTTAGAAACAGGGGTTTAGATTTGACGAATGATAAAGATTTGCACGATCTCATCCGCTCCTTTGAAATGTCGAAGTCAGTAGAACCTAGGGTTCTGAGCTGGAACTTGGATGTGGTTCTGAAATTTCTGTCCTTGGAAAAGTTCGAACCACCTCATACGGCTTCATTCAGGGATATCACTAGAAAGTGTATATTCCTGCTATCTCTGGCTACGGCTAAAAGGGTCAGTGAGTTGCACGCCCTTGAGTCACGAGTTGGCTTCAAAGAAGATTCTGCGATTTGTTCATTCCAGACACTTTTTCTTGCCAAAAATGAGAACCCTTCGAATCCCTGGCCCAGGAGTTTCGAGGTAAAAGGACTTACTAGCCTAGTAGGCAGAGAAATAGAAAGATCACTTTGTCCAGTTAGAGCACTGAAATTCTATCTGGACAGAAAGAAGCGGTTGGGAGGCTCACAACATGGTCTATGGTGCTCGGTGAAAGACCCCAAGAGACCTATGTCTAAAAATGTTTTGGCCTTCTTTGTTAGAAGTGTAATTACCGAGGCTCATAAGAACTGCCCAGATGACTCTTTTAATCTATTAAGAGTAAGAGCTCATGAGGTAAGGGCAATCGCGACATCTATTGCATTCGAAAGAAATATGTCACTTAAAAATATTTTGGATGCAACCTATTGGAGATGCAACTCAGTATTTGCATCTCATTACTTAAAAGATGTGCGAGTGACGTATGAGAAATGTTTTTCTCTAGGTCCGTTTGTGTCAGCACAGACGGTTCTGGGTAAAGGAGAGAGCACCGATCCTTAAATATGTGTATGTAACCCTCTTGTCGGAAGTGTTCTTGTGTTTCCTGTGCATGGGAGTGTCAGATGTCGCACTGGCGGCCTTCACTTCTCTTCATTAGGAAATCGAGTGACAACTGACTATTAGAGGGGTACAAAATTTTTTTTTTGATTTTGTATGTATGATTATCGAGTTTGTGGTTGTTTGCTAAGAGTTGGGGATGACTCTTAGCAATCTTAGAACTAACACGAGTTAGGATCGGGTGATCGGGATCGGTTGTGTGCTCCTTAAAGAAGGCGTGTTGTCATATAAGCGGATTAGCACCCCTTGACAAATGCCAGTTAGGCTCTGCCGAGTAAGTGGATGAGACCCCATCGACAGACCAGCAAGAACTCTTGGCCATAGATCACTATCTCGCTAAGGCTCTTGAGGTGAAGCAGACTCCTGGGCAGTAGCCACGAAGTCTTCCATCTAATAAGGTAGGAACCAAGGTCTATTTATACCTACAACATATGTTGTTTACCTGTCTAGTCAGTAAGTTAGCTGTCTCTTGCCCTCCACCAAAGGGTGTCAATCAGCTATGTATATATCTGACAGGTAAGTTGAATGTGTGAAAATGATATTGTTATGATACAATAAAGTTTCATACATACTTACCTGGCAGATATATACATAGCTATCGACTCCGTCGTCCCCGACAGAAATTCAAATTTCGCGGCACTCGCTACAGGTAGGTCAGGTGATCTACCGCCCTACTCTGGGTGGCAGGACTAGGAACCATTCCCGTTTTCTAATCAGATTCTCTCTTCCACTTGTGTCTAATCAGATTCTCTCTTCCACCTCTTCCTGCGGGGAGGCTGGGTGGGTCCTCAATCGTATATATCTGCCAGGTAAGTATGTATGAAACTTTATTGTATCATAACAATATCATTCTTCTGAAGAATATCTTGGGTATTCTGAGGAAGATTTGCCCAAGGATGCTTCAGTTTCTTCATACAAGAGACTGACCGACCTCCTCTTGCAAGATTTTGGGGAGTCTCTTTCGGCCGTTGCTCCTCCGTCACCTCCGTCCTTATTTTCAACGACCAATACGACTAAGAAGTCTTCAGTCGTTAAGATGAAACCGACAGTGTCGATGAAGAAGGCTCTTAAGAACTTTGACGACTGGTTGGTATCGAAGGAAGAGAAAGGCAAGACCGTATTTTCTTTTCCCCCGTCCAAACTTACGGGTAAGATGGGGTTCTGGTATGAGTCAGGAGAGCCCTTGGGTCTGACTCTTCCCTCTTCAGCAGACTCGGACTTCTCTTCGTTGGTTGATTCCGCACGTCGCTCGGCGCTTAATTCTGCGAAGACGACGTGGGGTATGAGCGAGTTGGATCACCTTCTGAAGGGAATGTTCCGAGTCTTAGAAGTTTTTAACTTTCTTGACTGGACCCTTGGAGTCATGGCTAAGAGGACTCAAGATCAAGACACTCTTTCTCCTGAAGATCTTCACGCAGTGCTGTCTTGTATGGACAAGGCAGTGAGAGACGGATCCGGGGAGATAGCTTCCCTTTTTGGCGCAGGAGTAGTAAAGAAGAGGGCTGTTTTCTGCTCTTTTCTTACAAGGCTGTTTCTCATGCACAGAGAGCTTCCTTGTTGTATTCCCAACTTTCTCCGCAACTCTTCCCGAAGAAGATAATTAATGACATCTCCAGCTCGTTGTCAGCAAAAGCGACGCAGGATATGCTGGCTCGCTCAGCTAGAATCCCGAAACCTTCGTTCCAACAGAAAACGAAGAAGGAAACTCAGAGTAGGCAAGAGCCCTTTCGAGGAGGCCCTTCGTCCCGCTCTTCTTCCTCCAGAGGTTCGAGACCACCTAGAAGAGGAAGGACCTTCTCTCGGTCTATTAGGGCCAAGAAGTAGCTCGCGTGTCCTCCAGACAACTGTGGGTGCCAGACTTCTGAACTTTGCAGATGTCTGGGCACGAAAGGGGGCGGACAACTGGTCCCTCGCTATCATCAAGAGGGGATACCTCATTCCCTTTATCTCCAGACCACCTTTGACCACCACTCCAAGGGAACTGGTGGCCAAATACAAAGACCCACTAATGAATCAAGCCCTCGCTCTAGCAGTAGAGCTGATGTTGGAGAAAAGAGGCAATAGAGATGGTACAGGACCCTCCGCGGGTTTCTACAACCGTCTGTTCCTAGTTCCCAAGAACTCAGGAGGATGGAGGCCGGTTCTGGACGTAAGCGCCCTGAACGTCTTTGTGAAGAAGAGGAAGTTCGCTATGGAGACGACTTCATCAGTCTTAGCAGCTCTTCGTCCCGGGGACTGGATGTTGTCACTGGACCTTCAGACGCTTACTTCCACGTGCCGATCCATCCTTCTTCACGCAAATTTCTAAGATTCATGTGGGGAGGGAACGTTTTTCAGGTTCAGGGCCCTATGCTTCGGCCTTTCCACAGCCCCCAAGTCTTCACAGGGCTGATGAAGAACGTTGCTCAGTGGCTTCATCTCGAGGGAGTGAGGATTTCCCTCTACTTGGACGATTGGCTAATCAGGGCCAAGTCCAAGGAGAAATGTCTGGAGGACTTACGATTAACGTTGAATCTATCAGCTTCTCTGGGTTTGCTAGTGAATTTCGAGAAGTCACAGCTAATCTCCAGTCAAGAGCGTATCTATCTGGGGATTCTGATGGCTTCTCAGGTTTTTCGGGCGTATCCTTCCCCAGAGAGGATAACCTGAGGTTCGGAGAAGGTAGCAATCTTTCTAGAGAAAGATGTATGCACAGCGAGGGAGTGGATGAGTCTGTTGGGGACACTCTCCTCGCTGGAGCAATTCGTTTCTCTAGGGAGGTTGCACCTCAGACCCCTACAGTTCCTCCTGACGAGGAACTGGAATCGAAGATCTCAAGGTCTAGACTTTGCGTTTCAAACATTTCGCAAGAAGTAAAATAGGATCTACGTTGGTGGCTAGACCCTCTACTGTTCAAGGAAGGCTTCCTTGCAGGTTCGGAACCCCAGCCCAGACGCATCGGACATAGGTTGGGGAGCTACTCTCGGGTCGAAAGAAGTGTCAGGCACCTGGATGGGGGATCAGGGGGCCTGGCACATCAACAAGAAAGAGCTAAGAGCGATTTGGTTCGCTCTCAAAACCTTCGAACCCCTCGTAAAGGGAAAGTCAGTTCAGATCAACTCGGACAACACCACAGCCCTGGCTTACATTCGGAAACAGGGGGGGGACTCACTCTTTCTCCCTGTACGAGACAGCGAGATCGCTCCTCCTGTGGTCGGAGGAAAGGAAGATAAGTCTTCTCACCAGGTTCGTACAGGGAGAAAGAAATGTCAGAGCGGATCTGCTAAGCAGAAGGAATCAAGTCCTTCCCTCAGAGTGGACTCTGCACTCGGACGTATGCCAGGAGCTGTGGAGGACGTGGGGCAGGCCCCATCTCGATCTATTTGCGACCTCCAGGAAAGCGAGGATAGATCTACTATACTGCTCCCCTATTGCGGACCCAAGAGCAGTGGCAATAGATGCATTCCTGATGGATTGGAAAAACCTGGATCTTTACGCGTTCCCGCCTTTCAAGATTCTAGGGGAAACGCTAAGGAAGTTCGCAGCTTCAGAGGGAGCAAGGATGACTTTGATAGCTCCGTTCTGGCCCGCCCACGACTGGTTCACAGAGGTACTGGAATGGCTGGTGGATGTTCCAAGATCCCTACCACTAAGAGTCGATCTGCTCAAACAGCCCCACTTCGACAGGTTTCACAAAAACCTCCCCGCTCTCAGTCTGACTGGATTCAGACTGTCAAGAGTCTCGTCAGAGCTAAGGGCTTTTTGGCAAAGTCTGCAAGGGCTATTGCCAATGCACGTAGACCTTCCACATCTAGAGTCTACCAGTCGAAGTGGGATGTTTTTCGACGTTGGTGCAGGACTCATAAAGTTTCCTCCTCCAGTACCTCTGTGACTCAGATAGCAGATTTCCTTATCTTCCTGAGGGAAAAATGCGGGTTAGTAGTCTCCACCATTAAGGGCTACAGGAGCATGCTTTCCTCAGTTTTTCGTTATAGAGGATTAAACATATCCGAAGACAAGGACCTCCATGACTTAATCAAATCATTTGAGGACGGTTAAAAGAACCTCCTGCTAGTTCCTAGCTGGAATCTAGACGTCGTGCTGCTCTTCCTGAGGTCCTCAAGATCGAACTCCCCCATACAGCTTCGTTTAAGAGGACCTTTCGATGAGACTCTTTTTCTCTGTGCGTTAGCTTCAGTGAAGAGAGTCAGCGAGCTGCAGGCTCTAGAAGGTGAGGTAGGTTCTAAGGAGGCTCCGTGGTTTGCTCTTTCTTCTGGCTTTCTAGCCAAGAATGAAAAACCTTCTTCACCGTGGCCCAGGAGCTTCAAAATTAAAAGCTTATCTCCTTAGTTGGGACAGAAGAGGAGAGATCTCTTTTGCCCGGTGAGAAGCCTGAAATTTTATCTTCAGAGGAAGAGAAGACTTGCTGCTAATGAGAGCAATCTCTGGTGCCTCTGTAAGGGACCCCAGTAGGCCCTTATCTAAAAATGTACCCTCTCATTGCTTTATCAGGAATGTTATTTAGAGAAGCCCACACATCGTGCAATCAGCAACAGTTAGTCTTCTGAAAGTCAGGCGCACGAAGTAAGGGCCATCGCGACTCTTTGGCTTTCAGAAGAATATGTCATTGCCCAAAACCTCATGAAGGCCACTTTTTGGAGGTGTGAATCAGTCTTCTCCAATCACTACCTAAAAGACGGATCGATTACATATGAAAAAGTGTTTGGGCTAGGCCTTACGTATCAGCGGATTCCAGTGTGGGGCAGGGAGCTGAAAAATCTTTTTAACCCATTTTTCTTCCCAAAATTTTTTTTTTCTTTGGATTTCAAATTTTTACACTAAATCTAGTTCATAAGGACCAAAATCAGTAGAATACATAATTTTTTCAGCTGCATTCATTGTACAATGAATAATGGAGTGACATATATGTCACGCTAGGCAGTAACGAGTACATTTGGGGAAATATGAAAAAGTCTGTTCTATTTGAAAGGTTTTTGTTGCTGTTATATAAGTGGACATAACTAAATACAAAAGAAGTCTACTTGTTTTCATACATGAACTACCGTAGTCACAACCACCAAAATGAATGGAATTTGAAAATTACAATAAAAAAAAAACAAGCCAAAAGAAATAGTCATGTATTTAAAATCTTGCACTTAGAATCAAAAACAAAGATTAAATTGCCAGTTCAAAATGTTAACATAAAATAATCAACTTTTCATTGCAACTGATACATCATGTGGGCACAGCATTAAAGGTCTATTTTGTGTGAAATGCTAAATTGCAAGACAAACACAGACCTACATCACACTTATTACACTGACTGGAAGGAGATTTGCTACACAGATTTCCAGCACATCTACGTCTTTCTTGTTTGGGTCTCTATCAGGTAGTGTTCTATTCCATTTTTTCAAAACGAATGTCATCAAGAAACTCTCTTACAACCTGTTTCCCCCTGGGAAGGTCCCCCCCTCCCAGGCCCTTTAGGAGGGATCCCATACTCTTCAGATAGCTTTCAGCAATCTGTTCTTTTGAAATCTAGCTGAGGTAAAACATCCACCTGACATTTTATGAAGAATCCAAGCATTTTGCACTGATACATCTAATAACCAGGTAAAAATACACCACACCCACTTCTTACCCTAATAGATACTCTATAATTATTCACATTCTGGTCTTGACGGTCAGTCCACCCATGGGTATTGTATTCTCGAATAAATAATGGGCAGTCAACTTCAATATTTTTTTTCTCTTTTTGTGAGGTATCTTTTCACCTTACTAAGGGGTTCCCTTCCATGAGCAGTTGATGCAATGGTGACACCGAATTATCATCCATCTGCATAATGAAATGTTATTTGCCTTATCAGATGAAGTCTGATGTTCCCCTTTTTTCTTTTTTCATCTCAGAAACTGCTTTCAAAGGGCATTTTTTCAGCCTATGTCTCTTATTGTTCCCGTAGCAGTATAGTTTTTCTCACTCAGGTGTTGGAGAAGAAGGAAAAAGAGGTAAAAAGGTTATCAAAGTAATAGCTGTATGGGAGTTGTATTTTATATCTGCAATGACTATATTTTCAGAAACCAGTGGCTCCACATTTGCCCAAACGCTTTTCTCCTCATATGAATTACCTTCTATGTTTTACCTTGGTATAAGTCAAGCTTACTAAAAATAGGCCTGCATCAGTATTCAGGCACCAAACTTTATAACCAAAGCGTATTGGTTTGTTTCGAATACACTGCTTGCATCCATGGCGGCCAAAATATTCAAAACCATTGCCTCGTCATGAGATAGGATGCTGCTCTGGTTGAAAATGAGACAAAAATCGAGTGGAAAAGTAGCCTTATCAGGGGACGGAGTTTTAGCAGTATTTATCTGAATCATCAAGATTAGTATTATCTGCTAAATGTATGAACTGCTTATTTTTTTTTATCCAAATTGTCCTTCTCATTGCAGAATACACTGCCTCATTTCTAGTCACTGGAGAATTCTTCCAGTAAAGTCTCCGTGTTGGAACTGGAACAATGCCAGATAAAAGGTAATATGCCAAGGAAAACCTTTAGTTCTTTTTCATTGTTGAGAAGGAAAATTTCTCCCTTGTAACGAGCATAAAGAGCTGACTGTTCTATTATCAATCTGAAGACTTCCTCATCAAAAAAACAATTCGAATAATTCACATGGTGATAAGTTCCGGTATTGACTGTAATTCGCCTCAGGAAAAATTGTGTTTTGGTGAAGAAAATGTTGCCTTTTCTAGTCCACTTTGGAGTTTGAAGCAATAACTAGAGTCATCATAGTTCTCCAAGTCCTCTCCTAAAATTTCCAAGCGAAACTCCATTTGGGAAGAGCTGCTTCACCGGCAGCATCTATTGTTTACAGAGAGATATCAATTAGACCACCTGATCTTTCATCAGCAGAATCTTTCGTCAGTCAGACCATCATCAGCAGGCTCAATAAAAACATCTGCAGCAATATCTTCTTTTTCAACTCTGCTAGTATTTCATGACAGTCAGAGACTGAAATAAAAAAAAAATAAATAAAAAACGTGTTATCTCTGGATTAAATTTAACAAAAAGTAACTTATTAATGAGTTAAAATAACTAAAAGTGTAGTAAAGTAAAAGTAAAAGAAAGAAAAATGAAGCCATAGAATGTTTTGTTATATCACTAGAAAAATATACTATCAGTTTACATACAGTAAAATAGAAAAAGCATAAATGTCCCTGTATCATCCTAGCGTAACATATATGTCACAGAAAATATAAAATGCACTGCGCCAATATTATAAATCTTAGATATTCATAATTAGCACAGACATTTCTCTATAGCCATATTTCAAGTATTTTATCAAAAAAACAAAGACAATATATCTAATGAAAATGGCAAAATAATACTCACTTTTGCTTGAACTCATTTTCACACCGGAGCAAAAACAGCATTTCTGCACAGGGGGAACGGTGTCACTCCTTGAATGAAACTTCTATTCCTGTAAAAACTGTATGCAAGTAGATACATGTATTAGCTCTCCACACAGGACCTATCATGAAAAACAAGTTTCAACATGTAAACGTGTGGTGTAAGTTAACTGAACATATGTTCTACGTAACATATATGTCACGCTAGTACAAAAATGGGTTAATCTTTTTCCCTGTTAGTTTTTAATTTTGAGTTTTTTGTACAAGCAACTACCAGCGATATATACTTAGCTATAGACTCGGTCGTCCCGACAGAATTTCAAAACTCGCGGCACACGCGACAGGTAGGTCAAGTGATCCACCATCCCGCCGCTGGGTGGCGGGGTCTGGAACTATTCCCGTTTTCTAAGCCATAAATTTCTCTGTCGGTTGAACGGACAAACCTATGTTCGTTCCTCCATCTTGGATTTCTACTCGTTTGCCGAGAATTTGGATTGGTTTTTTGGTGATGTATTCTGTTTTCTCTGGCTTGGCATACGTTATTGGGGACTGTTTTTCGACTTTGTGGTTTTGACTACTCTTCACGATGTCTGACGCTAAGGCTTCACCTTGTTTAGAGTTGCAGTAGGGAAGTTGTAAGGTTAGGTGCCTAAATCGGGCATTAGATCCTCATAGTATTTGCGCTAAATGCAGGGAGAATGAATGTTCTTTTAATAACACCTGTGTGAGTGCGAGAACCTTACAGAGCTTGAATGGAAGGAGTTATCTCATATGTTAGGAAGCCTTGAGAGAGATAGAGTAAGAAAGGCTTCAGCTAGGTCATCTAGTAGATCTTGCTCTTTAGAACAAGAAGTTAACTCTCCTACTAACAATTTTCCCTTAGCCTCAGCTGCTTCTCCCTGTTCTGAATCCAAAGATTCTTCGTCAGAGAGGGGAAAATGTAAAGCTTCAATTAAGAAACTTCAAGCTCAGCTACGAGCTCTAAAACCAAGGTAAGAGTGGTGATAGTGACTTGTGCAGTGCCCCGGTTCCTCATTGCTTCTTAGGCCTAGGACGCTTCCTAAAACTCCCAGGACCCAGGGGAGGAGGAATGTCGAAAGCCGCAGGGAGGATGCAGAACATCCCCAACGGTCAGGCGTCCCTTCGGAGATCCTGTTGTAAAGTCCCAGGCTGCCTCGGATTGCCGCAGAAAAAGGCGTCCTAAGGGAGTGTTTTCGGCCTCAGACTCTTCCTCTCCTAAAACGAGGATGGAGTTTCGGCCCTCTCTTTCCGCGCCCCTTTGAAGAGAGCTGGAAGGCGCCTAAAGGGGAGAGCGGCTGATTCCAGCCCAGAGCGTTTTTCCCGAGGATTGGCCTTCGGACCTAAGAAGATAAACAAGAGGAGCCTTCTCTTCAGGATCTACGAGAAGTTTTTGTTTAATCTGCAAAGAGCAGTTAGCTTCTCTAGTAGGCTCCTTTGCTAAAGGACTCTACAAGGAGGAAAGATGTTTTCGCTCCCTGTTAAGAGTTCCGCTAAGCGCCCCCACCCCTTCGTATAGGAGAGAACCCTCACAATCTCCAGGGCGTTTATCGCCTTCGTCGAGAGACTTGTCTGATAGGAGTTGTTCTCCTGAGAGAGAGTTCTTTCGCCCTATAGGCTGTCTCCCCACGAAGCGCCCTCTGAGACGCCGCGTATCAAGCAGAAGTCGATCGGTTTAGGTTTAAGGAACCGGAAAACCGATTAAGTATCAGGATCCTTGGGTCTGCAGGACCAGGAGCCAGACAGGCGCAAAGAGGCAGCAAGACGCAAGAAAGGGCGTCAAGAGCCTCTCAGACCACAGGATCAGGACGTCAGGATTCTGCTAGAAGGCAGGAATCAGGACGCCATGAGCCAGGACGCCATGAGTCAGGACGCCATGAGTCAGGGCGCCAGGAGTCAGGGCGCCAGGAGTTAGGACGCCAGGAGGCAGGACGCCAGGAGTTACGTTAGGCGTCAAGAGTTAGGGGCGCCAAGAGCCTGTTAAGCGTCATGAATCAGGACGCGGGGATCTTTTCAAGCGCCCTGAATCAGGGCGCCAGGAGCCTAGCAAGCGCCACGAACCTGGCGAACCTAGACAACAAGAGTCTAGTAGGCGCAAGAGTGTTTCCCCGACAGGCAGGAGCCTCACTCTTCGTATAGAAGTGCTAATGTTCAGCGCTCCCTTCTCGGGAAAGGAGTTCTTCTCCCGGGAAGAAGCCAGATCACTCCCAAACGGTCTCCTTCTGTGGATCAGTTGGACCAGGTATCGGAAGACGACGAGCCAGTAGATGTAGCAAGTTTCTGACTACAAGAGACTTTCTTCTTTGCTGCTAAAGGAGTTCGGAGACTCCCTTCATCCTGCTGACCCTCCTTCACCAGGATCGTTGATGTCTAGCACAAAAGCTCTCAAGTCGCCTTCCTTCGTCAAGATGCGCCCCGCTCTTTGTATGAAAAAGGCATTAAAGACTTTTTCAGAGTGGTTGACTTCCAGACGGGAAGCGGGCAAGACAGTTTTTTCCTGCCCTCCTTCCAGTTAACAGGCAAACCAGGAAGGTGGTACGAGACCAAAGAACCTATGGGGTTAGGCCTTCCTTCTTCCGCAGATGCGGATTTTGCTTCCTTAGTGGACTCTTCTAGGAGGAAGTCTTTGCTGTCTGCTAAGGCAACTTGGGGCATGTGTGAGCTAGACCATCTTCTAAAGGGCCTCTTAAAACCCTAGAAGTCTTCAATTTTTATGGACTGGGCTTTGGAGCGTTAGCTAAGAGAGCTCAGGACACTGACTTTGTTTCCATGGAGGAACTTTCGAGCGTCCTGGCTTGCTTGGACAGAGGGGTCATGGACGGTTCCGTAGAAGTTGCCTCTCTTTTTGGAACGGGAGTCTTAAAGAAGAGATCGGTCTTTAGCTCTTTTCTAGCAAGAGCAGTATCACCTTTTACAAAGGACATCTCTTCTTTTTTGCACGTTATCCCCGCACCTATTTCCACAGGAGACTGTTAGAGAGGTTTCTAAATCTCTTACGGAGAAGGCAACTCAGGATCTCCTCATGCACTCAGCCAAGAAGTTTAGGCCGGCAGTGCCTATAGAGAAAAAAGAGAAGCCCTCTTTTGTACAGCCCTTTCGAGGTGCCTCCTCTTCTAGAGCCCCTCTTAGAGGTCGCAGAACAGATAGAAGGAGTAGACCATCTAGAAGGTCCTTCGGGAAGTCTAGATGAGCAGGGAGTCCTCCAGACGAAAGTAGGCGCCAGACTACTCCACTTTGCCAAAGTCTGGGCGCAGAAGGGAGCGGACTCTTGGTCCCTCTCTATCCTGAAAAAAGGATACTTGATCCCCTTCAGGGAAAATCCTCCCTTGACGACAACTCCAAGGGAGTTGACTGCAAGATACTCGGATCCGGTCCGAAAGCTTGCTATTTTTGCAAGCAGTGGAACAGATGATTTCCAAGGAAGCGGTAGAACTGGTTCAGATCTCCAGTCTCCAGGATTCTACAATCGGCTATTCCTGGTACCGAAAGCATCGGGGGGATGGAGACCGGTTCTAGACGTCAGTGCCCTGAATTTCTTTGTATTGAAGAAGAAATTTTTCAATGGAGACGTCTTCCTCTGTTCTACCTGCTCTTCGTCCAGGGGACTGGATGGTGTCCCTGGACCTTCAGGATGCGTATTTCCATGTGCCCAATTCATCCGGCAGCAAGGAAGTATCTGAGGTTCATGTTCCAAGGGAAAGTGTTCCAGTTCCGAGCGATGTGCTTCGGACTTTCTACTGCCCCTCAAGTTCTTCACGGACATCATGAAGAATGTAGCTTATTGGCTACATCTGGAAGGGATCAGGATCTCGTTATATCTGGACGATTGGCTAATAAGAGCCCAATCGGAGAAAAAAAATGTCTGGAGGACCTATTAGTTACTCTAAATTTGACAAAGTCCCTAGGATTTTTAGTAAATCGCGAGAAATCCATGCTGACTCCCCAGCAGAGTATTGTCTATCTGGGGATTCAGATGGATTCTCGGGATTTTCTAGCGTATCCTTCGCAGGAAAGGAGAGAACGCTGCTTAGAAAAGGTGGCAGTCTTCTTAAGGAAAGAACAGTTGTTCCGCGAGGAATGGATGAGCTTACTGGGGACCCTCTCCTCGATGGAACAGTTCGTTTCCTTAGGAAGACTACACTACGACCCCTTCAATTTTATCTGAAGGAGAAGTGGGATTGGAAGTCCAACAATCTAGGAGATACATTTCCAATCTCGAAAGGGATCAAGGAGAATATCCGTTGGTGGTTAGATCCACCAGAAACTAAGCAAGGGAATCTCCCTTCGCTTACAGAACCCTCGCCTAGCGTTTGTTGCAAGACGCCTCAGATTCAGGGTGGGGAGCGACCCTAGGTTCGGAAGAAGTGTCCAGGCACTTGGGAAGGAGAACAAGTGTCCTGGCACATAAACAAGAAAGAACTAACAGCCATTCATCTAGCTTTAGTTCATTTCGAGGAACAGGTCTCAGGTCTGGGGATTCAGATTCACTCGGACAACACAACAGCCCTCGCTTATATAAAGAAACAAGGGGGGACGCATTCCTTTTCCCTGTACGAATCAGCAAAAGGATCTGCTGATTTGGGCTCAGGAAAGGAAGATCTCTCTCCTCACAAGGGTTTGTGCAGGGAGAGAAAAATGTCCTGGGCAGATCTGTTAAGCAGAAAAGAACAAGTCCTACCCACGGAATGGACTCTCAATCCTCAGATTTGCCAACACTTTGGCATCTGTGGGGAAGGCCCAATATAGACCTGTTCGCGACCAACAAGAATCACAGATTAGAGACCTATTGCTCCCCGATCTCGGATCCTCAAGCAGTAGCAGTAGACAGCTTTCTGCTAGATTGGACGGGCTTGGACGCATACGCCTTCCCTCCTTTCAAGATAGTAGGGGAAAAGTATTGAGGAAGTTCGCTTGCTCGGAAGGAACAAGAATGACCCTCATCGCTCCCTTCTGGCCAGCTCTCGATTGGTTCACAGAGGTGCTGGGAGTGGTTAGTAGATGTTTTCCAAGATCGCTTCCACTAAGGCTACGATCTTCTCAAACAACCCCACTTCGACAGGTTTCACAAAAACCTCCCCGCTCTAAGTCTGACCGCCTTCAGACTGTCGAAGGACTTGTCAGAGCAAGGGGCTTTTCACGAGAAGTGGCGAAGGCTATTGCAAGAGCCAGAAGAGTCTCCACCTCTAAAGTATATCAGTCGAAGTGGGAGTTGTTTAGAAGATGGTGTAAGGGAAAGAAAATATCCTCTTCCAGTACCTCTGTAACTGAAATCGCAGAGTTTCTCCTATATTTGAGAAAAGACTGTAACCTGGCAGTTTCAACAGTGAAGGGTTACAGAAGTATGCTGGCCTCAGTTTTTCGACATAGAGGAATAGATCTGACGAATAATAAAGATCTTTCATGACCTTATAAGGTCTTTTGAGACCACGAAAGAACATGTAATCAACAAGAAGCCTAGCTGGAACTTGGATGTGGTCCTCAAGTTCCTAATGTCGGAAAAATTTGTACCGTCTCACGCAGCTTCGTTTAGAGACTTAACGAGAAAGTCATTATTCCTTTTTGCGTTAGCAACAGCCAAGAGAATTAGCGAGTTGCAAGCTTTGGAAGGTAAAGTGGGGTTTAAGAAGGATTCAGCGATTTGCTCCTTTAAACCATTTTTTCTAGCAAAAAATGAAAATCCCTCAAAGCCTTGGCCAAGAAGCTTTGAGATAAAAGGACTATCTTCATTAACAGTGAGAGAACTAGAAAGGACTTTGTGTCCAGTCAGGGCACTCAAGTTCTACCTGGAGAAGAAGAAGTTGCTGAAAGGTACAGAAGAAAGTCTTTGGTGCTCTGTAAGAGATCCGAAAAGATCGATTTCTAAGAACGCCCTTACATACTTCATAAAAGATGTAATAAGGGAAGCTCACCTTAAGTGCGATGAAGAGCATCTCAAGGTTCTCAGAGTGAGAGCTCATGAAGTGAGAGCCATAGCTACGTCTATGGCATTTCACAAAAACATGGTCTCTTCAGGCTCTTATAGAGTCGACATTTGGAGATGTAATTCTGTGTTCGCCTCGAATTACCTAAAGAGACGTTAAAATTTCGTACGAAAAGGTGCTTTGGCTCTGGGAGCGTATGTTTCGGCGAATTCAGTGCTGGGAGAAGGGGCTGAGGCTAATCCTTCCTAATTTAGTTTAGTGCTTAAATTACTTTTTATTGGTGGTTGTTTTTATTGGTTAATTGTCAGAGGGAATAGGGAACCCTCTTACAATTCATAGATTATAACCAATACTAACATGGTCAGGTGATCGGGATTGGCTTCAGTGCTCTTTGTGATTTTTTAATAACCTTAACTCTGTCATGTAAGAGGGCGAGTCTCCATTGATATGACAAAAGGTCAAGGCTCTACCATGTAAGTGGGTCAGCCCCCATTGGTACGATCCAGTATAGGCTCTGTCGCGTAAGCGGGCTAGCCCCCATTGACACGATCCAAAGAGTTATTCAACCATAGGTTCATTCCTCGTTGAAACTCTTGAGGCAGGCAGACTCATCGACAGTAGTCATGAAGTCTTCAGCCCAATCAGGTAGGAACTATGGATTATGTTATCCAAGAACATAGGTGGTTTTTTCCCTGTTTTTTAATGTATTTAGTTTAAGTATTATTTTGTTTTTAGCTGTCTCTTGCCCGCCACCAAGGGTGCCAATCAGCTAAGTATATATCTGCTGGGTAAGTTACTTGTACAAAAATGATATTGTTAAGATACAATAAAGTTTTGTACATACTTACCTGGCATATATACGATTAATGGCCATCCCATCCTCCCCTCAGGAGACAGGTGGAAGAGAAATTATGGCTTAGAAAACGGGAATAGGTTCCAGACCCCACCCGCCACCCCAGCGGCGGAATGGTGGATCACCTGACCTACCTGTCGCATGTGCCGCGAGTTTTGAAATTCTGTCGGGACGACCGAGTCTATAGCTAAGTATATATCTGCCAGGTAAGTATGTACAAAACTTTATTGTATCTTAACAATATCATTTTTGGTTGTACAAAGGAGGTTGCAGGAGGCAGCTCCTTCTTTCGTATACTAATATTAGTATTTGGTTAGGTGATCGGTTGTGCTTGAGGCTCCTTGCGGTTGGTAGTGATAGGCTCTGGCATGTAAGCGGGTTGATCCCCATTGACCAGACCCTGTTTGGATTCTGCCAAGTAAGTGGACTCAGTTCCCATTGGTAGACCCAAAGAGTTCTTCAGCCATAGGTCACGCCCTCGCTGAGACTCTTTAGGCAACGCAGACTAATAGACAGTAACTATGAAGTCTTCTGCCTAAATCAGGTAAGAACCAAGGGCTTATATTTTATTCCTTTAACATGTGTTGTCCCCACTTTCTAGGTGATTATGTGTCTCTTTCACTCCACCAAGGGTGTCAATCAGCTAAGTATATATCTGGCAGGGAAGTTCATGTACAAAAATGATATTGTTAGTATACAATAAAGTTTTGTACATACCTATCTGAAGACAGGTGGAAGAAAATAATCTGACAAGAAAGGGGGACTGGTTCTTACACCCGCCACCCAGCGGCGGGTAAGGTAGATCACCTGACCTACCTGTAGCGTGTGCCGCGAGTTTTGAATTTTCTGTCGTGACGTCAGAGACCTAAGCTAAGTATATATCTGCCAGGTAAGTATGTACAAAACTTTATTGTATACTAACAATATCATACTTATGGTTTTGTCACGACAACACCATTTCAGCTTTTGTATTTACCGAAATTCATTTCGCCTAAATATAATTGCTCGAGCATATCTTTTTATGCTCGGTGGTTCTAGCCGAATGTATTCCTTTGTGGAATGGATTACCTGGCAACTCAGGATTATGAGTCAGCGACAGCTACTGCGTATTGAATTGCCCGAGCCAACTCAGTACCAGCTGCTGCTTCGAAATGCACGGTTGGTTATGTCTTTCTCCCCTGCTTTGATTGAATACCAACCGTATCTCTGCCCAACAATCACGGACTTAAGTCTCTGATTAACGGGGATTCTCGCATACATGAATGACCATCTACTGCTGTGACGCTCGAATTCATTGCCTTCAGTATTGCGAGAATTTACAACAGAGATATCTCTTCGACTTTCATCTTTCTGTTTACCGCACGGTAACAGAATTCTGTAATAGTATCTTGCTGCATCGCACTGCGATAATGCGAATGATTTTTGCGGAATCTGAGTTTGTCCTCAAAATATCTCGTATTCGGAGGTGTGCAATTGTTCATTGTTCACCCCGGATTAGCAGATGTATTGAAAGCTCTACTTCCAAACGTTCAGCCCATGAGAAGCAGTTCTTCAGGCAGTACTCCCCTGTGTTTTCATTACTGAAGAACGCCCCGCTTTCATTGCATCTACGACTTCTCACCGGACAGCAGTGAAATAGCGGTTAGCGTTTTCAGTCATTTGTAAGCACAGGTTCAGAATCTTGAGATTCCTTCTCTCGATTCAGCTGGAAGACGTAGGTTGCATTCATTGTCTACCTTCGTCTTCAACGGCACATAGTGTTGTTTCTCCTTAGCTGAGATTCAACTACTATGAGAGTGTCTTGCCTTCAGGGACCTAGGTCTCTAGAAGGCAATTGACTTTCGCCTTTGAGCATATGCCTTAAGAGAATCATCACCTCGCCGTCCGGCATTGGTGACAAACAAATACATTATTTGTTTGGTGTCTCGGCATAACCCTTTAAAAGGTGAAGGTCACGTGACTTACTCGGATGCTTGGACAACTTGCCTCACTTCCGAATTCCGATACCAAACCAGTCAGTCGGCAGCTGTCATAGCGCCCAAGTCAGTTACGAACTACGCTGTGGACTTAGTTCGGTTGTTACAGAGCAATCATTACTTCGTCTTAATAGCTTGTCACAGTACCCATACCATCGACACCCACCATGGAGTGTCTGTGTCCTATCCACTACCGAGAACTTCGCTGCATGGGGATAGGAGGATGCGAGACTCTTCGTTGAAGACAGACAGACCAGTATGGGTACTGGACATCACCGAAGTCGAGAAGAGGGATAGGTCATGCGACTATTCCCTTCTTTTCCTCTGAGGCAACTGCATGACTTTTCCTACGAAGTCAAGCATCCAGGGGATGGGGATCCGTGATGCTCGATTTCGTACCGAACTTCGTAGCGAAGACTTGGAACCCTTCGGTCCCTGACGATCAGTTCGAGTCCTTCAAAATCCCCTCCCTAATGGACTTCACCGCCTTCGATGCGAAGGAGATGCTGCTTTGTCCGCAAGAACTTCTCCGTGGCGCAGGTACTGAAGACAGGGGTCTGGTCCAACCAGACCACATGCACCTCCTTCTTCCTTCGGGATATTGCCCACAGGTCCTTGGATCTTTTTCCTTGGGACCCGTGGTGGCTGCTCAACACGTTGTGTAGCGAACCCAGACCCTCGCAGGCTGAACAGCATCGAGTCCTGGTGTGACTGTAAGAATGGATAAGTGAATGAGTGTGTGACTGGCTCCTCTTCCCATCTTTTTCTTCCCCTCTACCTGTGGGTAGAGGGACACGGTCGTCACCCTGCTGGATAAGGACGAGATGCAGGTGAGCTACTCAACAGAGCCCCATCCTATCCCTTACACTAGGGATAGGAGCATATATCCACCACTTCCTCCAACAAGGGAGAGGAAGTGGATGCCAGCTTGAGACAAACCCATACTTTATGTTGCCTTTTGCAAACAGGAACAAGTTCTTGCTTGCTGGTACGAAGAGATACGCTTGCCTCTCTCTTAGTACTTGGCCCAGAGGTCGTCTGACCATTGATCCTGCGGTGCACACCCCGATCAATCGGACAGAGGCTTGGACCCCTCCCTCGCTCTTACGACCAGGGAGGCTTTCCAAGGTTGGACGAACACCAGTCTATTCACCAAAAAGACTCAGATTCCTCCCACCAAGAAGTGAGTCTTCCTATTGTTAAAGGACCGAGGGTTTGTATTTGTGTCGGAACAAATGGCAATTTGTCGAAAATTGCATTTTTCCTAACTATACAAACCTGAGGTCCTTTACATATAGTCCCACATCATGCCACCCCTCACTCTGCAACTTTTTGCATGGGCCTAAAGCAAAAGTGATTCTTCACCTCTCGGGCGCGCGCACTGTCGGACAAGCAGTTAACTACCGTTCTCCCCTTGTTCGAAGCTTACGACCGTCCCAGCTGCCGCTAGCTACTTCCTATTGTTAAAGGACCTCAGGTTTGTATAGTTAGGAAAAATGCAATTTTCGAGAAATTGCCATATTCCTTCTCTCGATTCAGCTGGAAGACATAGGTTGCATTCAATGTCTACCTTCGTCTTCAACCGCACATAGTGTTGTTTCTCCTTAGCTGAGATTCAACCACTATGAGAGTGTCTTGCCTTCAGGGACCTCGGTCTCTAGAAGGCAATTGACTTTCGCCTTTTGAGCATATGCCTTAAGAGAATCATCACCTCGCCGTCCGGCATCAGTGACAAACAAATAAATTATTTTTGTTCCAACACGAGATACAAACCTTTCGGTCCTTTTACAATAGGAAGGTTACTAGCGGCAGCTGGATAGGTCGTAAGCTTTTGAACAAGGGGTTCGGTAGTTAACTGCTTGTCCAACTGTGCGCGCGCCGCACGACTGGGAGGTGAAGAATTACTTTTGCTTTCGGCCTGCTGGCGTGTAGACGTGTGTATCATCGCTCTCTGCCCGCTTCATTGTCGTTGTTTGTTCCGACACGGCATACAAACCTTCGGTCCTTTAACAATAGGAAGGTTACTAGTGGCAGCTGGATAGGTCGTAAGCTTTCGAACAAGGGGTTCGGTAGTTAACTGCTTGTTCGACAGGCGCGCGCGCGCGACTGGGAGGTAAACAAATCACTTTTGCTTTCGGCCTCACAGCGAGTGGACGTGTGTGTTCTACGCTCTCTGCCCGCTTCTCGTCGTTTGCTTTCCTGGTTGTATGGTTGTGTTTTCTCTTTGTGTGAATCATTGTAAGTACAATCATTTCCTTATTTTTCATCATTAATTGTGAATTGATCGATTATGGACTCTCCACGCCCCGCTACTCTCCGGAGATTGTGCCTGGGTACCGAAGGGCGTAAATGCGGAAAATTCCGCTCGTTCCCAGAGATCGATCCCCATATTTTGTGTGCTCGGTGTCGGGGGCGTGAGTGTACCCGCGCCGAGCCCTGTGAAGTATGTATGTCTTGGTCGGAGGCGCAGTGAGGCTTGTACGAGGGTAGGAAGAAGCGAAGGCCTACAAAGGAGTCGTCGGAGAGCTCTCCTGTGACTCCTTTGGTTACGGACACTTCGTCTTCTTTCCTGCCTCCTGCTCAGCTCCCACGTTTGGCGCCTTCCCCTGCGGGGGGGGGTTTCTAGGTCCTTCTCCTCACCCGATCTGTCGAGTGTGGAGGAGGGCGCGAGATACCCCGACGTTGAGTTGTACTCTGGGTCCTCTATCCGTTCGTCTACATCGCACGGACGGGTAGAGGATCCTGCTAATCACCCGACCTTTGCTTCCTCAGGTGCTGTTGCTGTCAAGGACGACCTTGGACAGGTGTGGGTATCGTTGGGTTTGCAGGGCGTGCCGAGTGTCCAGGGGCTGCTCTACCATCTTGCTGGCTCTGTTGCGGTCACGCATGCCACGGTGACCACCACTACCACGACCCTGTCGACCCCTGGCTATGCTTCACCCCCTCATCTGGTGTATTCCCCACACGCGGTGTCTGTAACACCAACTCCATCGGTGCAGGGGCCGATCGCCGTACCACGGGGGAGTGTGATGCCGCCGCCTGGGTTTGCCGTGCTGCCTCGACCGGACTTCGTGTGCCCGAAGAGCTCGCCCCTGGACCTCCCGCCAGTACCTAGGATGTCGGTGCCGCTGGTCCGTCCACCTGGTCTGCCTGTACAGCCTGCCGTACCTGCCCAGCCACTGTTGAGTGACGGGATGATGCTGACTACCGCTGCTGTTCCTGTATCTGTTCCTGCCGTCTCCGTTTCTGCTGTTCCTGTGATGCCTGCACCTGCTGATGTCGTTCCTGTTCGTGGCGCCGCTGCTCCCGATGCCGATCTGTTCGGACAGGTGCGTCCGGGCCCTGTTGCTTCGGCAACAGCAGCCCCGGCTCCGCCCTGGATGACGGATTTGACATCGGTCCTGAGGAGGTTGACGAAGAAGAAGAGGAAGAGGAGGAAGGTGTCGTCGTCGTCTTCATCGTCTTCTTCGTCGTCATCGTCGTCTGCCGCCTCTCCCCCTTCATCTTCTAAGGCTTCACAGCCTAAGAAGAAGAAGGTCGCCTCCTCCCCCCCTAAGAAGTCTCCTTCGGGAACTTCTAAGGGCCCGTCTTGCTCCGGTGAGACGGGGGGTTCTTCCGCTGGTCATCCTGCTCCTTCGGGAGCAGGGCCCGTCTCTTCTTCCGCAAGGAAGAAGACTATGGGGACCAGAGGGGTGTCGGCTAACACCGGCACTTCCTCGCCTGCTGTTAGTGGTTCTGCCACGGCAGCAGGATCCGTCTCGGCCTCTCATTTCGCGAGAGGTACCAGGTGTACGGTCGCCCACCAGCGACCGTTGCAGCCAGGAACCAGACCTCTGAGCCAGCTCAGCGTCAGGTTCACGCCACGGAGCGGAAGACTGGTGACAGCCGCTCACGGCGACTCTCACCACGACCAAAGCATCTCGCTCTCGCGGCGACCAGCTGGTACCCTGGCTGACGTGACGGTCCCACGACCGGCCACGGGCTGAGGCTGGGAAGAGGTCCCCCCGTTCGCCGGTACCAGCCACGGCTGCCAGCGACGTGACGTGCCGTGAGGATAAGCACCGGTCTCACCGTGACAGTGGAGCCTGCAGGTCGCCTGACCGTCGCTCTCACAGAGAGCGATCGGGTACGGCGACCAGCACCAGCTCTTCTGACACACGAGACCGGGGCCACTGTGCTCAGTCCAGCCATTCTCCACAGCGAGACGGCTCGACCAGGCCTGCAGCTCGATCGCCACCGCGGGTTGACGATCGCCTGCAGCCCTCCAAGCCTGCTGGTTCTGCCAGCGAGCGAGGGGGGAGCGTCAGGTCTGCCTCTCCCGTACCTTCAACCTCCTCTGGTTACACCGGGAGGAGCGAGGTATTGAGGAGTGATCGTGAGGGGTGCGCCCCTCATGATCCCACCACGACGCCTTACGTGCCAGGCACGGTTCTCGGACCGGCCAGGACGTATGCGCAAGTGGCTGGAGGAGACCGAGAGGGGTCTGTCGCTGTTCCCCCCCTCGAGGGGGGAGGGTCTCGGGAGCTGACTACCTGTTCGAGGGACTGGATGGTCCCTACTCCTCAGGATGCAGTCACTCCTGAGATCCAGAGGAACTTTTTGCCGAGGTAATTGCGCTGATCCGTCAGCACAACGACTCGGGGAAGGATCGCCGCTCCCACCTTCCGAGCCCACGTCCCGGCTCGAGTCCGTTCTGGGGCCCGAAGAGGAACCCAGACCGACGGTGGGATTGCCGCGATCGGAGCTTTGCCAACTCAGTGCTGGAGCCCGGTAGATCTCTTGGTCTCCGGACACGACTGCTCTCTCAAGTCTAGCAGGTCGAGCAAGCTGCTTCCGCCTCCTCTACTGCGACAGCGGCGTTTCTACGTGCCGTCTGAAGACTCGATGCCGCCCAAACAGGTGAACCCGGAGTTAGCCAGGCTAACGCCGGGTGTGTCTCTGCAGCAGCTCCTGTCAGAGACCTATGGTTTCTCCGCAGCAAGAGGCACTCGGTCCTGGAATCCACTGCCATGGCAGCTTTCCAGGCCGTCTCCTGGATAGACCTGTGGTCCCTCACGGTGTCTAAGGTCGCAGCCAACTCCGGGGGAATTTCTCCCGAAGAAGACTCTGCCTTCAGGAGGCTTTGCCAGTCTGGGGGAAGAGCCATCTCCTTCCTAGCCCACCAGATGGTAAACCTGTGGGCCAACCTGGTTCTCCGACGTAGGGACGCTGTCCTTACTCGAGTATCCAGGGCGGCTGGGCGTGAAGCGGCATTGGGACTTCGCAATGGACCGTTACGGAGTTCCCCATCTCTCTTCCCAGGAGAGATGGTGGACGCTGCGGTGGACAGGCGGCGCACTGATGACAGTGATCGTCTGGTACACCAGGCAGTTTCGAAGGCTTCTGGGCAGCCTCGAACTGCGGCCAAGCCAAAGAGCTCGGCTAGCGCTTCCACTGTGGCTAAGACGGTAGTCGCGTCGAAGCCCCGGGGAAAGACTCTGTCTTCTTCATCTTCTGCAAAGGGGGGCTGTAACCAGCCCTCCTCCCAGCCCTCCTTCTCGCGAGGAGGCTCTGGGAAGAAGTCGAAGAAAGGGGGGAAACGCTAGGGACGGCGTTCCCCCTCACCTGCTGCCGGAAGTGGGGGGGTGCCTGGCCAGCCATTGGGCAACTTGGCAAGCGCTACGGCGCCGAGACCTGGATAGTAGATGTCCTTCGGGAGGGATATCTATTACCCTTCGAATCGGCCACCCCTCACCTCCAACCCGGTCCAACAGCAGTCGTACGTTCCAGGATCTTCGAAGGACGTAGCATTGAGACAGGAGATCAAGACCATGCTGAGCAAACGAGCTGTAGAGATCGTCACAGATCAGTCACCGGGCTTCTACAGTCGACTTTTCCTGGTGGAAAAGTCTACGGGGGGCTGGCGCCCGGTGATAGATCTCTCTCCCCTGAACCGGTTTGTTCGCCAGACCCGGTTCACGATGGAGACGGCACGTTCCGTGCTCGACTCCATCAGGGAGAATGATTTCATGCTTTCAGTGGACTTGAAGGATGCGTATTTCCAAATACCCATTCATCAGTCCTCCAGAAAGTACCTCCGCTTCATCCTCGACGGGACGGTGTACCAATTCAGGGCACTTTGCTTCGGTCTCTCAACCCGCCCCACAGGGTTCAACCCGAGTGTCACTCTGGTGTCTGCTTGGGCCCATTCGCACGGGATACGTCTGATGAGGTATCTCGACGATTGGTTAGTCCTGGCGAGCTCCGGCTCGCAGTTGCTGCAGGACAGGGATCGGTTACTCGAGTTCTGTCGCGATCTGGGCATCGTTGTGAACTTCGAGAAGTCCGATCTCGAGCCCAAGCAGAGGATGAAGTACCTGGGTATGCTGATCGACACGGTAGCAGGGCGAGTCTTCCCCGCAGACTCGCGGATCAGCAGATTCAGGGAGGCAGCCGGCCAGTTCCTGTCTCGGCAGGAACAGGCAGCTCAGCGATGGCAAGAGGAGATTTCGACCAGTGAAGGACTTTCCAATTATAATGTGCTAGCTTCACTTCTCCTGCAAGAGTTTGGAGATTCGTTAAGCCCTGCAGCTCCTCCTTCTCCTAGATCACTATTTTCTAGTACCAAGACACCGAAGTCCTCTTCATTTTTAAAGATGAAACCAGCAATATCCATGAAGAAGGCTCTTCAGTCATTGAATACATGGATGAGCTCTAAGAAAGAAGCTTTGAAAACGGTTTATTGCTCTCCCCCCTGCAAACTGGGAGGTAGGAGAGGCATTTGGTACAGAACAGAGGAAGCTATGGGACTTATGCTCCCTTCATCTGCAGAAGCTGATTTTTCAAGCCTGGTAGAGGCTTCTAGGAGACATTCTCTTAACTCTGCTAAAGCATATTGGAGCATGTCCGAGTTAGATCAGCACCTTAAGGGCCTTTTCCATGTCTTGGAAGTTTTCAACTTCCTGGATTGGTCCCTTGGGGTGCTGGCTAAAAAGACCAAAGATCCAGACTTTCTGGATCCCGAAGTGTTGCACAGTATCTTATCCTGCATGGATAAGGCAGTACAAGATGGTTTGGGAGAGCTGACATCCCTCTTTGGGTCAGGAATAGTAAAGAAGAGATCTCTGTTTGGATCTTTCCTGACAAAAGCAGTTTCTCCTTCCCAGAGGTCAGCGCTCCTGTACTCTCCCCTGTCAGATCATCTGTTCCCTTCTCAGTTGGTGAAGGACATCTCACGGTCACTATCTGAGAAGGCAACGCAGGATCTTTTGGTACAATCTACCAAAAAGACTAGACCAGCTGTACCTGTTGCAAAGAAAACAGCTCGTACTCCTATTGTGCCCTTTCGTGGAGGCGCCGCCTCTCGACCACCAACGAAAAGAAAATGCTTCCGACAAGCGAGGAAGGTCCTCCTTCCGACCTTTTAAGAAGTCAAAATAGCAACTACGTCCTCCAAACATCTGTAGGTGCCAGACTCCTAAAGTTTGTAGGAGCCTGGGCCTTGAGGGAAGCCGACCCTTGGACTTTGTCTGTTCTGGAGAAGGGATACATCATACCCTTTCTAGACAGACCACCTTTGTCAACATCTCCGAAGGAATTGTCGGCGAAGTACAAGGACCCTGTTCTGAGGGAGACACTTCTTCAGATGGTTACAACGATGAGGAACAAGGAAGCAATAGAAGAGGTACAGGATCCATACTCCCCGGGGTTTTACAACCGCCTTTTCTTAGTACCGAAAGCGTCGGGGGGATGGAAACCTGTCCTAGATGTGAGCATCCTGAACCAATACGTGGAGAAGAAGAAATTCTCCATGGAGACGTCTGCCTCGGTGCTTTCAGCCCTGCGTCCGGGAGATTGGATGGTCTCTCTGGACCTTCAGGATGCTTACTTTCATGTTCCAATTCACCCATCGTCGAGGAAGTATCTCAGAGATTTATGACACAAGGAAAGATCTACCAGTTCAGGGCCTTGTGCTTCGGCCTCTCCACGGCTCCTCAGGTATTTACGTACCTGATGAGGAATGTAGCCAGATGGCTGCATCTGGAAGGCGTAAACATCTCTCTGTATCCCGACGATTGGCTGATCTGAGCCAAGTCGGAAAAACAATTTTCATACAATCAACTTACCTGTCAGATATATACTTAGCTAAGACTCCGTCGTTCCTGACAGAAATTCAAATTTCGCGCCACTCGCTACAGGTAGGTCAGGTGGTCTACCGGCCTGCCCTGGGCGGCAGGACTAAGAACCATTCCTGTTTTCTATCATATTTTCTCTGTCGCCGGTGGTATCAACATTGTTGTTACTACCTCCTGACTTAGATTCTTATTTCAACCTTTTGATCATCGTTTCTCGGCTTTTTGGTGACGTATCTGGATCGTGGTTTTTGGCATTCGCTTCTGTGGACTGAATTTGGACTTGCTTTTTGATTTTTCTCAGTATGTCTGACTCAAATGTGAGTGTGAGAATGTGTGTGAATGTAGGCTGCAGGGTGAGGATACCGAAGGCTTCGGTTGATCCTCACACTGTATGTCGTAAATGTAGGGGGTTTGAATGTTCTTCTACTAATACCTGTCATGAATGTGAGGGGTTAAATGCAGAAGAATGGAAGACTCTAACTTCTTATTTGAGGAAGTTAGAGAGGGATAGGGTTAGACGTTTGAAGAGTGTGAGTACAAGGCCTATTGAGCCTTTTATTGACCCTATATCTAACCTTGATGATTTTGATTCTCCCTCTGTGTCGAATTCACAAGCTTTACTCTCAGAATCGGCCTCTGAAATCGCCGATCTGAAGGCTACTATCCATAAGATGAAGTCCAAAATGGCGGTCTTACAAGATAAGGATAGTGAAAGTGAAATGTTCAGTGAAGTGAGTGCTCCCAGTCTTGTGGAGGGGGCGTTTGATCGTCCCTGCGATGCTCCCAGGCCTAGACCTCTTCCAAGCTCCCATGCCCAGAGGAGAATGGAAAGTCCGAAAAAGCCTTAAGGAGGTCGTGGGGAATCCCCAACGGTCAGACGTCCCTTCAGCAGGCTCTGTTTCGATTCAGGCTGCTCAGGGCCGCTATAGAAAAAGCGTCCTGCGAGAGTGTTTCTCTTCCTCTCCCTCTCCTTCACCTAAACGAGGGTGGAAGGATTCGGACCTTTCTAGGCAACTGAAAAGGCATTTGAGAGAACCTGATTTGAATTCAAGCCCGGAGCGCTTCTCAGATGAAGCTCCCTCTTCTATCAAAAAGGCGAAGGTTGCGTCAACGTCTCCTTACATGGACGTAGCGGACCGCTTGCCTTCGACTTCTCCCCCCATTGAAGATGACGTGGGAGAAGCTTCAAGGAAAATTCTTCTTGCTGTACAAGAACAGCTAGCCTCATTGGTGGGAGTTTTGGCGAGAGATCCTCCTCGTAAGAAGGACGTTTCTCTTCCCCGATCAAAAGTCTCGTCCTCTCTCTCCTGCCAAACGCGAGGCGTCTTTCAGACATGAAGCTTCGTCTTCCAAACATGCTGAAGAAGTTTTGCTTTCTAGATCGAGATCAAGAGAGCCATATTTCAGAGACGTGACGCCAGATAGACGTGAGGCGTCTTCCAGGCGCAAGGCGTCATACAGAGCGTCATATAAGCGCGAGGCGCCAGCCAAGGTTTTGGCGCCAGCCAGGACGCCCAGTTGCGGGCGAGAATGTCTTCAGGAGGCGCGAGGCGTTCATCAGACGTCAGGAGTCAGCCAAGCGCAAGCGTCAGCCAGGGACGCTCGGCGGACGAGAGGCGTCATCCAAGCGCGAGGCATCATCCTTTTATGGGGAGAAGCCTAGGCGTTTGGCGCCAGCCAAGAGGGAAGCTTCTCACAAAGCTCAAACTTTGAAGAGGAGGGATTATCATTCCCTTAGTCCCTCTCCTATCAGGAGTTTGTCTCTCCCAGAGGAAAGACGTCCTGATTTGTCTACGGAGTCTCCTCTAGACCCCGAGTTGGAGGAAAACTCGGAAGACGAGAATCGTGGAAGAGAAGGACTGTCAAGCTACAAAGTCTTGACAGCCCTGCTTCTTGAAGAATACGGAGACGCTTTATCCCCTGCCGCTCCTCCTTCTCCGCGCTCTCTGTTTCTCGAGCGCAAAGGCGAAGAAGTCTTCCATCTTTTCTAAGAATGAAGCCCACCATTTCTATGAAGAGGGCTCGTCAGTCTTTGAATTCGTGGATGGATTCGAAGAAGGAGCTGGTCAGAACGGTCTTCTGCATGCCCCCAGCGAGACTCGCTGGTAAACGGGGCATTTGGTATCAGACGGGAGAGAATATGGGTCTTTCTCTTCCGTCTTCGGCTGAAGCGGACTTTTCGACTTTAGTCGATGCGTCAAGAAGGCAAGGATTGAACTCTGCCCGTGTGACTTGGGGCATTTCAGAACTGGATCATCTCCTCAAGGGACTCTTCCATGTATTAGAAGTTTTCAACTTCTTAGATTGGTCCCTTGGGGTGATGTCCAAGAAGGCCCATGATTCAGAAGGACTTGACCCAGAAGTTCTCCTGTGTATTCTGTCATGTATCGACAAGGCGGTACAGGATGGCTCGTTTGAGATCTTCTCTTTATTTGGAGCGGGACATCTTAAGAATTGGACAGTCTTCAGTGCTTTTTTGACGAAAGCTGTCTCCCACTCTCAAAGGGCAGCACTGTTGTACTCTCCCTAATCGGACTTTTTGTTTCCGTCTCAGTTAGTGAAAGACATTTCCCGTTCATTAACTGAGAAGGCGACTCAAGACCTTCTTACCCAGTCATCAAGGAAGAAGAGACCTGCGACTGCGGTGGAAAAGAAAGGACCGAGTACGTCGGTTCAGCCCTTTCGAGGAGGCCCTACCTCCAGAGCACCCTCAAGAGGGAAGGCTCCTGAGAAGAGAGGTAGGTCTGCCTTCCGTCCCTTTAAGAAGGGAAAGTGATGCTTCTCTCCTCCAAACACCAGTAGGTGCCAGGCTCCTGGGATTTGTGGAGTCCTGGGAACGTATCAACACGGACGCCTCATCAATGTCTGTGATAAGGAAGGGATATCTTATCCCTTTCCTGAACAGTCCTCCCCTGACTTCAACTCCGCGGGAACTGTCAGCCAAGTACAAGGATCCTGTGCTGAGGGATACTCTTCGACTGATGGTGGATCAGATGTGGGACAAGAGAGCGATAGAACTAGTACTGGATCAAAACTCCCCGGGGTTTTACAATCACCTTTTTCTGGTTGCGAAGGCCTCGGGAGGCTGGAGGCCAGTACTAGACGTCAGCGCTCTGAACAAATTTGTTCAGAAGAAGTTCTCTATGGAGACTTCGGCCTCAGTCCTTGCGGCTATGCGCCAAGGAGATTGGATGGTGTCTCTGGATCTCCAGGACGCCTATTTTCACGTCCTGATCCACCCTTCATCGAAGAAGTACCTCCGTTTCATGACGGGGGGAAGGAATCTTTCAGTTCAGAGCCTTGTGTTTGGCGGCCTTTCCACAGCTCCTCAGGGTCTTCACAAGCCTGATGAAGAATGTGGCGAGGTTTCTTCACCTCAAAGGTGTAAATATCTCTCTGTATCTGGACGACTGGCTCATCAGGGCCAGATCAGAGAGACAGTGTTTGGAGGACCTTACGTTGACATTAAACCTGATCAGATCGTTGGGATTACTCGTAAACCTCGAGAAGTCACAGCTGACCCCAGACAGAACTTAGTCTATCTGGGGATTCAGATGGATTCTCAGAGTTTTCGAGTATTTCCTTCGCAAGAGAGAATCGCAAAAGGCTTGCAGAAAGTCTCTCTCTTCTTAGGGAAGGAACAGACTTTGGCGAGGGAATGGCTGACCCTTCTAGGGACCCTTGCCTCGCTCGAACAGTTCTTCCCGCTAGGAAGACTTCATTTACGTCCACTTCAATTCTTCCTCAAGAGGTCTTGGAGTTGGAAGACCGGACTTCTTTCAGACGCTTTTCCCATTCCAGTGGAGATGAGACCTCACTTGGAATGGTGGTTGCCCCCTCTGAAGGAGAACAAGGGAATCTCCCTGAAAATCCAGAACCCAAGCCTAGTGTTGTACTCCGACGCTTCGGAGAAAGGTTGGAGAGCAACATTAGGGTCGAAGGAGGTGTCAGGCACCTGGGAAGCAGCGCAGGTCCTGGCACATAAACTGCAAAGAGCTCTTCGCCATACACCTGGCTTTGAAGAGTCTAGAACCTCTTGTTTCGAACAAAGTAGTTCAAGTAAATGTGGACAACACCACAGCACTTGCCTACATTCGGAAACAAGGAGGGACCTCACTTCCTTGTTCCTCTACGAACTTGCAAGAGATCTTCTGCTTTGGACGTCCCAGAGGAACATCTCCCTGCTTACGAGGTTCATTCAGGGAGAAAGGAACGTAAGGGCCGACAGACTCAGCAGGAGGAACCAGGTCCTTCACACAGAGTGGACCCTACACAAAGATGTGTGTCAGGACTCTGGTCTCTTTGGGGACTCCTCATGTGGATCTCTTTCGCCACGTTCATCTCCAAAGACTGGAAGTCTTTTGCTCAGTCGTGGAAGGACCCCAGAGCTCTAATAGTCGACGCCTTCCTACTAGACTGGTCTCACGTAGACGTTCTACGCTTTTTCCTCCTTTCAAAATCCTGGGACTAGTTCTGAAAAAATTTGTGGCTTCAAAGGGGACAAGGATGACCTTGATAGCCCCCTTTTGGCCGGCACAAGATTGGTTCACGGAGGTGGTGGAGTGGATGGTAGATTTTCCCCAGATCCCTCCAAGAAGGATGGATCTTCTCAAACAACCACACTTCCAGAGGTATCATCAAAACCTCCCCCCGCTCTCGCTCTGACTGCCTTTCGACTATCGAAAGACTCGTCAGAGTGAGGGTTTTCTCGTAAAGTTGCAAGCGCGATCGCGAGAGCCGCAGGAGCCTCCATCTAGACAAGTATATCAGTCCAAGTGGGAGGTTTATCAGAAACGGTGGTGCACATCTAAGAAGTTTCCTCCTCCACTATTCTCGTAACGAAATTGCGGATTTCCTGCTTGTCCTGAGAGAAGAATCTCATCTATCTGTATCCACAATAAAAGGGGATAACAAAGAAGTATGCTTTCGGCACAGTCTTCAGGAATAGAGGATTAGATCTGGCAGATAACAAGGATCTCCACGATCTCATAAGATCCTTTGAGACTACAAAGTCTAAGGAACCGGTTCCTCCTAACTGGAACCTAGATTTAGTACTCAAATTCCTGTCATCCGAAAGGTTCGAACCTCCTCATCTGGCGTCGTTTCGAGGCATCACTAGGAAATGCTTATTCCTATTATCTTTAGCTACAGCAAAGAGAATTAGTGAACTTCATGCTCTGGAGGATAGAGTAGGATTCAAGGGGGACTCAGCTATTTGCTCGTTTAAAACCTTGTTTTTAGCTAAAAACGAGAATCCCGCGAATCCCTGGCCTAAGACCTTCGAGGTTAAAGGCTTATCGAGTCTCGTAGGTAGAGAAGCAGAGAGGTCTCTATGTCCTGTAAGAGCTCTAAAGTTCTACCTTCAGAGAAAACACCAGATGGGGGGCTCTAGACAAGGTCTTTGGTTGCGCTGGGTAAAAGACCCCACAAGACTAATGTCCAAGAATGCTCTTGCATTCTTTGTGAGAAACGTCATTACAGACGCGCATAAGATCTGTCCTGACGAAGAGTTTCGACTATTGAGAGTGAAAGCTCATGAAGTGAGAGCAGTAGCGACGTCTCTCTCGTTTCAAAAGAATATGTCACTTAAAAACATTTTGGATACGACATTTTGGAGATGCAACTCAGTAATTTGCATCTCATTACTTGAGAGACGTTCGTGGTGACCTATGAGAAATGTTTTTCTCTAGGTCCTTTCGTGTCTGGGCGGATACGGATCCTGGGTATAGGAGCCAACACCAATCTTAAGTATATACTTACCCTTCTTTTTAGATATTTTTGTCTACTAGTCCCTCTTCCAACAAAAAGGGCTTGGTGTCGCACTGGCGGCCAGTCACTGTTGTTCAGTAAGAAACTCTTGTGATATCTTATTAGATGAGTATAAAATTTTTTTTTTTGAAAATGTATGTATGTGTGCATATTGTGTTTTTTGAGTTATGGTTGTTGTGAAGAGTTCGGGGGATAACTCGGAACAATCTTTATTACTAACATGTGGTTAGGATCAGGTGGTCGGGATTGGTTGTATGCTCCTTCATAAGGTGTATTGTCATATAAGTGGATCAGCACCCATTGACAAAGTCCTTTCAGGCTCTGCCGAGTAAGCGGATAAGACAACATCGGCAGACCCACAAGAACTCTTGGCCATAGATCATTTATCTCGCTAAAGTTTCTTGAGGTGATGCAGACCACTGGGCAACACCCACGAAGTCTACCACCTACCAGGTAGGAACCAAGGTTTTATTTATACCTACAACATATGTTGTTTACCTGTCTATTCCAGAAGTAGCTGTCTCTTACCCTCCACCAAAGGGTGCCAATCAGCTAAGTATATATCTGACAGGTAAGTTGATTGTATGAAAATGATATTGTTATGATACAATAAAGTTTCATACATACTTACCTGGCAGATATATACGATTATGGCCCACCCAGCCTCCCCGCAGGAGACAGGTGGAAGAGAGAAAATATGATAGAAAACGGGAATGGTTCCTAGTCCTGCCGCCCAGGGCAGGCCGGTAGATCACCTGACCTACCTATAGCGAGTGGCGCGAAATTTGAATTTCTGTCGGGAATGACAGAGTCTTAGCTAAGTATATATCTGCCAGGTAAGTATGTATGAAACTTTATTGTATCATAACAATATCATGTTTGGAGGATCTGCAAACAACATTGAAACTGACGCAATCTCTAGGATTACTCGTGAACCTCGAGAAATCTCAGATGATCCCCAGTCAGAACTTAGTTTATTTGGGGATTCGGATCGATTCAGCGGGAAGACGTAGGTTGCATTCATTGTCTACCTTCGTCTTCAACGGCACATAGTGTTGTTTCTCCTTAGCTGAGATTTAACTACTATGAGAGTGTCTTGCCTTCAGGGACCTAGGTCTCTAGAAGGCAATTGACTTTCGCCTTTGAGCATATGCCTTAAGAGAATCATCACCTCGCCGTCCGGCATTGGTGACAAACAAATACATTATTTTTTGTTCATGAAACTTACTTGTCAGATATATATATAGCTGTATTCTCTGAAGTCCGACAGAATTTCTAAAACTTACGACACACGTAGTGGGAGTTAGGGTGGTTAGTACCCATTTCGCCGCTGGAGGCGGGTATCAGGAACCATTCCCAGTTTCTATCAGATTTCTTCTGTCGCCGGTGTCGTTAAACATCTTGTTTACACACCTCCGCCTCAGGATTTTGGAAAACTTTTCATTGCTTGAGTATCCTCTTGACTTTTTGGTTTTTTGATTGATCGATAGCTTGGCATACGTGACTTGGACTGTTTTGAATTTGGCTTAGATTTTTCCTTAAATATGTCTGGATGTAGTTTCGCTAGATTGGCTAGCGCCAGGGTGTGTTCGAAAGTGGAATGCAAGGTTAGGCTTCCTAAAGCCTTGGTTGATCCTCACACATTGTGTAAAGGGTGTAGGGGGCAAGAGTGTAAATATGATTTGCGCTGTAATGAGTGTGAAAGCTTGGATGATTTACAATGGAAGACGTATGAATCCTACGTAAATAAGTTAGAAACGTGATAGGATTAGGAGGTCTTCCTCCAGGAGTAAGTCGGGTAGCAGACAGGGTCTTAATGTATCCCCCTTCTAACCCTCCTTTAGATTTTGTGTCTCCTAACCCCGTAGTGTTGCCTTTGGGCCCTCAAGTGGTGTGTCTGCGGAGGGTAATGCCCTTTCGCTTATCCTGGGATTCATTGAAGACGCTTGAATCTAAAGTGCTTGCCCTTGAAAACAGGCAAAATAAGTGCAGTGATAGTGCCCCTAGTGAAGTGGAGGGGGCGTCAGATCGGCCCTATAGCGCCTCTAGGCTGGGACCTCTGCCGGACTCCCAGGACTCAGGGAGAGGGCATGTCGAAGGCCGAAGGAGGGTTACGGGGAACCCCCACCGATCTGACGTCCCTTCAGCAGTTCCTGTGGACGCTTCCCAGGCTGCTAAGGAGCGTGCTCGAGCACGTATCCTGAAGGATTGTTCTCGTCTTCCGACGCGTCCTCCCCGCGCAAGGGGTGGGAATCTCGTTCGGATTCGCGGACCTTTGAAGAGGACTCTTCAAGAGCTTGACGCTTCACGTCATGCTTTGTCTGAGTGGCATTCTTCTCAGGAAAGCGTAACTTTTCCGCCCCAGAAGAAGTCTAGGACGTCATCCGACGATGACGCCCGCGAGCGCCCCAGTCGCTCTAGAGCCAAGGCTGTTCCTGGGAGAAGGAAGAAGGCGTCCCCTCGCCCCTCTCCTTCTCACAAGCGCAGTCGTCTCCGCGTAAGGAGACATCTCAGACGGAGATCATCATTGCTATGCAACGGCAACTGGACGCTTTACTGAAGCAGAAGGAGACGGTTCCTCGTCGCAGGAAAGACGATAGACTTCCTATCAAGAGAACTAGGCAGTCTTCTCCAACGGCTCCTCTTTCGTCCCCGTCTTCTGATTTTTCGCCCTCTAGACTTCGTTTTGCTCCCCAGGGTTCGTCTAGAGGTGACGTTAGACGCCAGGTTAGAGAGAGATCTCTGCATGCTCCTCTCTCTTCCCGTAGAGAGGACACTCGGCGTTCCGACTTCGACGCTTCTGCTGATGACGATTTTGTAGCTGTCGGACGGACTTCTATGCGTTCGGCCCCTCTTCGACATGACAGTGTTGACGCTCAACGATACGCTAGTCGGGCAGTTGATCAAGTTTCTTCGCGGGACGTTCGTAAGGACGCTTCGCGGGACGTTAGAAGAGTCTCTATGATGGACGCTCCTTTGGACGCTCGAGAGAACGCTAGGTGGACGCTCGTAGACGTTCTAGTAAGAGCCTCTGTGGACGCGAATGTGGAAGTTCGCTGTCACTCGGATGTGTTCCCGAGGCTTTGGCTGACGCTTCTCGTCTTATTTTCTTCTTCACGTTCGCCTCTAAAGGTGATTCCTGATCCTGTGACTGTTGGAGGTCCGTTACCCTCTTCTTCTCTTCATCGTTCGGAATAGGAGACTGGGAGCTAAAGGACTTCTGCCTCTTCCTTCGGATTTGCACTCGGGTAGGGAAGAAGGAGAACTTAGCGGTTCTTCTGAGGATGTGATGAAGAACAACCTGCTACGTCGCTTCGTCAGATTATCAAGTTTTTAGGCACGACTACTTCGTGATTCGTTTGGCGATACTTTCCAGCCTGCTGCTCCTCCTTCTCAGTTTTCGTCGTCGAAGACAAGCAAGACTCCAGGTTTCGTGAAGATGAAGACGTCGTTATCTACTAGAAGAGCTTTCCGGAAGGTTAACGCCTGGATGGAGTCCAGGAAAGCAAAGGGAAGGACTACTTTCGCCCTGCCTCCGTCTAGACTTAGCGGTAAGGCAGGGATGTGGTATGAGACAGGCGAGGAATTAGGATTGAAGGTTCCTACGTCTGCTCAAGGTGATTTCGCCAGCGTGGTTGATGCCTCAAGGAGGGCCCTTTTAGCCTCAGCTAAAGTATCATGGACGACTTCCGACTGGACCATCTTTTGAAGGGACTGTTTAGGTCCTTAGAGGTCTTCAACTTCTTAGACTGGTGTCTTGGAGCTTTAGACAACCAATCTCGTAAGCCAGACTCGATCAGCTTGGGGGAGCTGTCCAGTGTATTGTCATGCATGGACAAGGCCGTCAGGGATGGCTCAGAGGAGTTAGCCTCTCATTTTTCAGCAGGGGTGCTTAAGAAAAGGTCGCTTTATTGCAACTTTGCGGCTAAGTCTGTCTCTCCCAGCACAGAGGCAGAACTTTTGTATGTCCCTTCTCGAGTCATCTCTTCCCCCAAGCTATGTGAAGGATTCCTTGGCAGTTAGTCTGCAAAGAGAAAGCCACACAAGACCTGTTGGCTCAGTCTTCGAGACGTCCGGCTGGCCCTTCAACGTCGTCAGGAGCCCAACCGTTTAGAAAGCAGAAGCCCTTTCGTGGAGGGACTTCCGCTAGATCGTCTCCTCGAGGAAGAAGCCTTCCTAGAGGTAGAGCCCCTTCCAAGTCTAGGGGGCAAAAGAAGTGAGAGATCGTGCCTTCAGTCACGGTAGGAGCCAGGTGCAGTTGTTGCAGAAGCCTGGAGAGAAAGAGGCGCAGACACCCTGGTCTCTCGACGTCATAGAGAAAGGGTTACAAGATCCTTTCATAAAGCCGCCCCCTTTGACTTCCCACTCCCAGGGACTTGTCCCCATCGTATCCTCAAACAAAGCGAAAGATACTTTTCGACCTGCTCGAGCAGATGCTCGAGAAACGAGCAGTGGAACAGGTTTAGACCTGGCAACGCCAGGTATTTACAACAGATTGTTTCTTGTACCGAAACAATCGGAGGGTGGCGGCCGGTCTTGGATGTAAGTCGTCTAAACCTCTATATAGAAAAGTCAGAGGTTCAAGATGGAGACACCTCAGTCAGTTCTGGGGGGCCTTAAGACCGGAGATTTGATGGTATCACTCGACCCCTCCGGACGCCTACTTTCACGTCCCGATACATCCCCAATCGATGAAGTACCTTCGGTTCGTACTGAAAGGGAAGGTCTTTCAATTCAGGGCTCTTTGTTTCGGACTGAGTACGGCCCCTTTTATCTTCACCATCTTAATGAAGACGTGGCGAGGTGGCTCCATCTTTCCAACATCAGAATCTCGCTCTATCTGGACGACTGGCTCATACGAGCCTCCTCGCAGACCCGGTGCCTGAAGGACTTGCAAACGACTCTGTCTTTAGCTGCGTCCCTGGGACTTCTGGTGAACTTCGAAAAGTCACATCTGACCCCAACACAGTCCATCGTGTATCTGGGGATTCAGATGGATTCAGTGGCTTTTCGGGCTTTTCCGTCCCAGGAACGTCAGCACAAGGCATAGAAAAACGTGTCGCCTTTCTAGGGAAGGATTCATGCTCGGTGAGGGAATGGATGAGTCTGCTGGGACCATTTCCTCGCTGGAGAAGTTTGTTTCCCTGGGGAGGCTACACCTCCGACCTCTTCAGTTCTTTCTGTCGGACCGCTGGACAGAAAAGGACAACTTCGACATGAAGTTAAAGCAATCTCGGAAGAGGTGAGAACCATCTAAGATGGTGGCTCGATCCGTTGGAAGCTGTCAGAGGGCATATCCCTCAAGCTTCAGAACCCCGACCTAGTGTTGTTCTCCGACGCAGTCATCCACGGGGTGGGGAGCAAACTCTAATGGGGGGGAGGAAGTGTCCAGGTACCCTTGGAGAGGGGAAACAGGGTAACCTGACCTGGCATATCAACTTCAAAAAGCTGGCAGCGGTTCAATTAGTGCTCCAGTTCTTCCAGAACAGTCTCCCGTCGTGTAGTTCAAGTCAACTTGGACAACACCACAGCCCTGGCATACTTGAAGAAACAAGGAGGAACACACTCTCGCTCCCTGTTCGCTCTAGCGAAAGAGATTCTACTTTGGGCAAAGGAGAGAGAAGTCACAATATTGACAAGGTTCATTGCCGGAGTCGAGAACGTCCGGGCAGATCTCCTCAGTCGACAAGGACAGTTATTGCGACAGAGTGGACTCTCAATCAAGACGTATGCCAGGAGCTGTGGGGTCTTTGGGGATGCCCCTTAGTGGACATCTTTGCAACGTCAAGACGGCGAGGACTTCCTCTGTATTGGCTCCCCTCGGTTCTCGATCCGGGAGCAGTAGCAGTAGACGCCCTTCTATGGGATTGGACGGGCCTGGATTCTCTACGCTTTTCCCCCCACCCTTCAAGATCCTGGGGAGGTGATGAGAAAATTCGCAGCATCGGAGGGGACGAGGTTGACTTAATCGCCCCCGCCCCCCTTTTGGCCCGCAGCGATCTGGTTCACAGAGGTGATGTTCTACCTAGTGGATTATCCGAGATCTCTTCCATTAAGGAGAGATCTACTCAAACAGCCCCACTTCGAGAGGTACCACAAAAACCTCTCCGCTCTGAGTCTGACTGCGTTCAGACTATCCAAAAGTTGGCCAGAGCGAGAGGTTTTTCGAAATCAGTGGCTAAAGCTATCGCCACCGCGAGGAGACCATCATCAATCGCGGTTTACCAATCGAAGTGGGCAGCCTTTAGAAGTTGGTGTAAGAGAAAAGGAGTTTCCTCTACCACTACCTCTGTGAGCCAGATCGCCGACTTCTTGCTTTATCTTAAACAAGATCTGAAGTTGGCAGTGTCAATATTAAAGGCTACAGAAGCGTCCTATCTGTAGTTTTCGCATAGAGGTCTGACCTCGCTAATAACAAGGATCTCCATGATCTATTGAGATCTTTCGAGACGACCAAGGTACCGCTACCGAAGTTACCTTCGTGGAACCTGGATGTGGTCCTCAAATATTTAATGTCAAATCGCTTTGCAACCTCTTTTCCCTCTTCGTCTCTACGAGATTGACGAAGAAAACTGTATTCCTAACTGCTCTGGCACGGCGAAGAGAGTTAGCGAAATACAGGCTATCAGCAAACACGTCGGCTTCAAAGGGCATAATGCGGTCTGCTCTTTGGGTATGTCGTTTCTGGCCAAAAACGAAAACCCTTCCAATCCGTGGCCTAAAACGTTCGAGATCAAGGGTATGGCAGAGATCATTGGTCAAGAGCCAGAAAGAGTCCTGTGTCCTGTTAGGGCTCTTAGAGAGTATATTCGTAGAACGAAGGATTGCCGAGGTTCTGCGGAGAACTTATGGTGTCGGTCAAGAGACCAAACATGCCCATGTCCAAGAATGCACTGGCATTCTTTTTAAAAAACACCATTAAAGAGGCGCACTCTTCTTGTAAAGACAGCGACTTTAAGCTACTAAAAGTTAATGCGCACGAAGTAAGGGCTATTTCGACCTCAATAGCCTTTCAGAAAAACATGGCTCTTAAAGACATTTTAAGTGCTACTTTTTGGAGGAGTAACTCAGTGTTCGCCTTGCACTACCTACGGGAGGTGAGAACGACCTATGAAAAACTGTTACTCTCTTGGGCCATACGTCGCCGCAGACACTATTTGGGGGCAGGAGGTAGCACTCATCCTTTCCCATAGAAAAGGGTAGGTGAGTTTTTATATTTGTATGTTTTATGGTTGTAGGGTCGGCTGCCGAGTACGGTCGCCTCCCTTCCTTTAGCCTTTGGTATATGGGAGTTTGTTGTTAGGCTAACTTAGGTGGTGGTTTTGCCTCGTTGCCCTCAGAAGTATGGTCATGGTCTAGTCACATTGTGGTCCCGTCCCCGTTGACAGATCATCTAGAGCGCACCAACTACACAGGTCACTACCTTGTTGGTAACTCTAGTGAAGCAGAAGCAGGCTTGGGTGACAGTAATCACGAAGTCAGCTATGCTAACAGGTAAGGAACCAAGATGTCAATCATCTACATTTATATGTTTCCTAAAATCCTTTTTCTGTCTCTCCCACCGCCAAAGGTGGGATTCAGCTATATATATATCTGGACATGGTAAAGTTTCAAATGAACAAAATGATATTGTTAAGATACAATAAAGTTTGTTCATACTTACCTGGCAGATATATATATTTTTAGTACCCACCCACCTCCCCTCAGGAGACAGTGGAGATAGAAATCTGATAGAAAATGGGAATGGTTCCTGATACCCGCCTCCCAGCGGCGGGAATGGGTACTAACCACCCTAACTCCCACTACGTGTGTCGTAAGTTTTAGAAATTCTGTCGGACTTCAGAGAATACAGCTATATATATATCTGCCAGGTAAGTATGAACAAACTTTATTGTATCTTAACAATATCATGTTTGGTGTCTCGGCATAACCCTTTAAAAGGCGAAGGTCACGTGACTTACTCGGATGCTCGGACAACTTGCCTCACTTCCGAATTCCGATACCGAACCAGTCAGTCGGCAGCTGTCAGAGCGCCCGAGTCAGTTATGAACTACGCTGTGGACTTAGTTCGGTTGTTACAGAGCAATCATTACTTCGTCTTAATAGCTTGTCACAGTACCCATACCATCGACACCCACCATGGAGTGTCTGTGTCCTATCCACTACCGAGAACTTCGCTGCATGGGGATAGGAGGATGCGAGACTTCGTTGCAGACGGACAGACCAGTATGGGTACTGGACATCACCGAAGTCGAGAAGAGGGATAGGTCATGCGACTATTCCCTTCTTTTCCTCTGAGGGAACTGCATGACTTTTCCTATGAAGTCAAGCATCCAGGGGATGGGGATCCGTGACGCTCAATCTCGTACCGAACTTCGTAGCGAAGACTTGGAACCCTTCGGTCCCTGACGATCAGTTCGAGTCCTTCACAATCCCCTCCCTAATGGACTTCACCGCCTTCGATGCGAAGGAGATGCTGCTTTGTCCGCAAGAACTTCTCCGTGGCGCAGGTACTGAAGGCAGGGGTCTGGCTCCTCTTCCCATCTTTTTCTTCCCCTCTACCTGTGGGTAGAGGGACACGGTCGTCACCCTGCTGGATAAGGACGAGATGCAGGTGAGCTACTCAACAGAGCCCCATCCTATCCCTTTCACTAGGGATAGGAGCATGTATCCACCACTTCCTCCAACAAGGGGGAGGAAGTGGATGCCAGCTTGAGACAAACCCATAATTTATGTTGCCTCTTGCAAACAGGCACAAGTTCTTGCTTGCTGGTACGAAGAGATACGCTTGCCTCTCTCTTAGTACTTGGCCCAGAGGTCTGACCATTGATCCTGCGGTTGCACACCCCACGATCAACTCGGACAGAGGCTTGGACCCCTCCCTCGCTCTTACGACCAGGGAGGCTTTCCAAGGTTGGACGAACACCAGTCTATTCACCAAAAAGACTCAGATTCCTCCCACCAAGAAGTGAGTCTTCCTATTGTTAAAGGACCGAGGGTTTGTATTCGTGTCGGAACAAATGGCAATTTGTCGAAAATTGCATTTTTCCTAACTATACAAACCTGAGGTCCTTTACATATAGTCCCACCTCATGCCACCCCACTCTGCATTTTTTTGCATGGGCCTAAAGCAAAAGTGATTCTTCACCTCTCAGTCGCGCGGGCGCGCGCACTGTCGGACAAGCAGTTAACTATCGTTCTCCCCTTGTTCGAAGCTTACGACCGTTCCAGCTGCCGCTAGCTACTTCCTATTGTTAAAGGACCTCAGGTTTGTATAGTTAGGAAAAATGCTATTTTCAACAAATTGCCATATTTGTACATAAACCTCCCTTTTGAGACGGGTTCTTGGTTTTCTACTGGCAAGGGTGCTTGACGTCGCACAGGCGGCCGTTGCTTTTGTCAGTAAGGAACTGCGAATGTGTCTTACAAGCTGGGTTGTACAAAAATTTTTTTTTTATATCTTTTTGTACTTTTACGTGTTTTGTATGTTTGTGATTTGAGTTATTGGTTGTTTGCAAGGGGTTCGGGGATAACTCCTTGCAATCTTAGAACTAACACGGGTGTTAGGTTAAGGTGATCGGGATCGGTATTGTGTTCCTTGAATATTGTCAAGTAAGTGGATCAGCACCCTTTGACATAGTCCTTCCAGGATCTGCCAAGTAAGCAGATAAGACCCCTTTGGCAGACCTACAAGAACTCTTAGCCATAGATCAATATCTCGCCGAGGCTCTTGAGACTAAGCAGACTCCTGGACAGTAACCATGAAGTCTTCAGTCTAATCAGGTAGGAACCAAGGTTTTAATTATTTATTACCTACAACGTATGTTGTGATTTCTGTTTAAATCAGTTATTAGCTGTCTTTTACCCTCCTCCAATGGTGTGAATCAGCTAAGTATATATCTGACAGGTAAGTTGAATGTATAAAAATGATATTGTTATGATACAATAAAGTTTTACACATACTTACCTGGCAGATATATACAATTAATTGCCCACCCATCCTCCCCTCAGGAGACAGATGGTAGAGAGAAAATCTGATAGAAAACGGGAATGGTTCCTATTCCTACCACCCAGCGGCAGAGCGGTAGATCACCTGACCTACCTGTAGCGTGTGCGCGAAATTCGAAATTCTGTCGGGCGATGGAGTCTAATAGCTAAGTATATATCTGCCAGGTAAGTATGTATAAAACTTTATTGCATCATAACAATATCATTTTTCATTGGATCAATGTTTCAGCTCTTACCCGGGAATTGATCCTTCCCCCTTTTTATCTTGTATGAAGTGAATCGCAAGCGCAGTATTCTTTTCATTTTCATAAATGTTCTTTTCATTTTCATAAATGTTTTGATTGCATCAATTCATGGATCAAGGTTTCCGCTCATAATCGGGATGGATCCTTTCCCCCTTGTGCTCGGTCCGAGGGCGCAAATGCACTCGACCCGAGCCCTTTATTCATTGTGAAGTGAAATCGTAATGCAAGATTCTTTTTCATTTTTATATTCTTTTATTATTGATTGCATCACTATTCTTTTTGGATCAAGATTCCGCTTAGCCAGGAATTGATCCTTATACCCTTGCGCTCGGTGCCGAGGGCACGATTGCTCTCGGGCCCTGTAGTATTTTAGTTTTGGGTACATGGGTGATGTGAGGGGGTTGGGAACAAGATCCCCCCCCCCCCCCCACCCCCGCTCAGCTCCCGCGGATGGCCCTTCCCCTTGGGGGAGGGGAGGTTATCTGGGTCCTTCTCCTCGTCCCGATCCGGTTCGAGGCGGGGGCGGGGGAGGGCACTCGGTGCCCCGATGTTACAATTGTATACGGGGTCTTCCGCTCGTGGTGGTACTGCCCCAGACTTTGGTCCATCTGTACAGGTGCGTCCGGGCCCTGTGGCTTCGGCTACAGCAGCCCCGGCTCTGCCCTCGATGGCAGATCTTACGTCTGTCCTGAGGAAGCTGACAAAGAAGAGGAGGAAGGTGTTGTCGTCGTCTCTTCATCTTCTTCATTGTCGTCTGCTGCCGCCTCTTCCCCTTTGACTTTCAAGGCTTCACAGCCGAGGAAGAAGAAGGTTGCCTCCTCCCTCCTAAGAAGTCTCCCTCAGGAGCTTCTCAGGACCCGTCTCACTCGGTGGGAGGGGGGGGGGGGGGGGGGGGGGGGGGTTCTTCCGCTGGTCCTCCCGCTCCTTCGGGAGCGGGGCCTGTCTCTTCTTCCGCAAGGAAGAAGACTAAGGGACCAGAGGGGGACAGGCTAAAACGGTACTTCCTCGCCTGGTGTCAGGGGCTCTGCCACTACACCAGGTTTCGTCTCGGCCTCTCGTCGTGAGAGATACCGAGTGTACCGTCACCTACCAGTGACCGTGCAGCCAAGAATCAGGCGCCAGAGTTCGCTCGGCGCCAGTTTCACGGCACGGAGCGGAAGGCTGGTGAGAGCCGCTCAGGCGCCCCCCACCAGGTCAGCTCTCGCTCTCACGGCGACCAGCTGCCTACCCGGGCTGACGTGACGGTCTCTGACCGGCCACGTGCGAGGCTGGGAAGAGGTCCCCCCTGATCGCCGGTGCCAGCCACGGCTGGCACCAGCGGTGTGACGCACCGTGAGGAATAGCACCGGTCTCACCGTGACAGTGGTCTTTGCAGGTCGCCCGACCGTCGCTCCCACAGGGAACGTCGCGGGTACGGCAACCAGCAGCAGTTTTCCCCTGACACACGAGATCGGGGCCCGCTATTCTTGGTCCAGCCGTTTTCCCCAGGGAAATGACATCTACCTAGGCCTGCAGCTCGATCCCCACCACGGGTTGGCGATCGCCTGCAGCCCTCCAAGCCCGCTGGTTCAGCCAGCGAGCGAAGGGGAGCATCAGGTCTTCCTCTTCCGTGCCTTCAACTTCCTCGGTTACACTGGGAAGAGCGAGGCACAGCGCAGTGATCATGAGGGGCGCGCCTGACCGTCGCTCCCTCAGGGAACGTGCGGGTACGGCAACCAGCAGCAGTTCCCCTGACACACGAGATCGGGGCCGCTATTCTTGGTCCAGCCATTTTCCCCAGGGAAATGACTCGACTAGGCCTGCAGCTCGATCCCCACCACGGGTTGGCGATCGCCTGCAGCCCTCCAAGCCCGCTGGTTCAGCCAGCGAGCGAAGGGGAGCATCAGGTCTTCCTCTCCCGTGCCTTCAACTTCCTCGGTTTACACCGGGAAGAGCGAGGCACAGCGCAGTGATCATGAGGGGTGCGCCCCGCCACGATCCCTTCATGACGCTGTATGTACCAGGCACGATCTTCTGACGACCAGGAACGTACGCGCAAGTGGCAGGAGGAGACCGGGAGGGCTGTCGCTGTTCTCCCTCCTGAAGGGGGGGTTCTCGGAAAATGCTCTTGTTCGAGGGGCTTGACAGTCCTACTCTGCAAGATGCTGTGACTTCCGAGATCCAGAGGAACTTTGTCGAGGTTTATGGCGCTGATTCGTCAGCACAACGACCTCGGGGAAGGATCGCCGCTCCCACCAGCAGAGCCCACGTCTCAGCTCGAGTCGTTTTGGGGCCCGAAGAGGGAACCCAAACCGGCGGTGGGTCTGCCGCGATCAAAGCTTGCTGACTGTGTTGGACCAGGTAGAGTCTCTCTTCTCCGGACAAGAAGGCTCTCTCAGATCTGGCCGGTCGAACAAGCTACTTCCACCTCCTCTACTGCGACAGCGGCGTTTCTACGTGTCTTCGGACACCGTATTTGAATACCCCTTCGGTCCTCCTGAGAGGTTTCGACCTCGACGAGGACTGGAATGAGTCGGAGGACGGTATCGGCTCTCTCCTGTCAGGTGTCGATCAGCCCCACCCAGACGACGCTCACAGTGGCGGCAGACCCTTACCACTACAGTGTCGAGGTTCGTAACCCTCCTCGGGGAAAACGTTTTCTCCTGATGATACATTTTCCCAGACTGAGAGACCATCGCCGCAAGGCGACGGCTGCTCCTACTCTTCTCCAACTGCTAGTTCCACTGGGAAGGCGAGCGAGTATCCTATTCCTCCCCCATTCCCTCTCTCCTTACGGCTACGAGGGAAAGGGGAGGTATCCCTACAGAGATTTCTCTGTAGGATCCCACGTTGGGGACTGCGCTACCGGGGCGACCTTCGGGTCCTACCTGACGTAAGCCCCGGTCGTTGAGGAGGGATCCTGCCCCATCCTCGATTTCTATGGGAATCGAGAGGACCACCAGCCGATATCGTTTGACGAATTCGGTGGGGGTTTCGCAGAGTGCTTAGAATTCTACGGAATTTCTAGTGCACTCAGAGTGTTCAAGTTTTTTACAATCCCCAAACACTTAGGCGAGACCATGGTCCAAAGTGAGCAAGACGAGAATCCCCGATAATTGTTACACGATAATCGGGAACCTCGCCTATGCTCGAATTCCTGTAATTTCTAGCATTTCGAAGAAGACTGCTGCTGAAAGAAGAGTATCTCACAGTAAGCGACCAACCTGGAATAGAGAAGAACAGACGGGAACATCCAGTTTAACTTGAACTATCGTCTTCGGTATTCTGTTCACCATTGAAGCTTTCCTTCGGGGAAGACTTCTCTTTCACTCTCTTGACTAGAGAACGAAGGCGGTCGATCTCCAATCCTTATTCTCATTCCTCGAGGGGAAAAGAATTTAGGATGGAGGTCGTTGTACAGAACCTACAAATATACTACGTATATTACCCTCTCGACATGATTCTGTTAAGCAGTTGAATTGTCAGGGGGGTAGGCGCATACCGTAGTTAACTCTACGGATTGTGACCGAGACGAATTGTATCTTAATTGAACTGCAACTCGGGGCTGTCTGCAACCTCCCAGCAGTTACCAGTTTCGATTAGATACTTGGTATTGTCACGACAACACCAAATCAGCTTTTGTATTTACCGAAATCCGTTCGTTTAAATATAATTGCCTTCGAGCATATTTTTTATGCTCGATGGTTCTAGCCGAACGCATTCCTTCGTGGAATGGATTACCTGGCAACTCAGGATGACGAGTCACCGAGAGCTACTGCGTATTGAACTGCCTGATAGCAGCTCAATATCAGCTGTGTCTCCGAGATGCACGGTCTGTTATCTCTCTCTCCCTGCTTTGATTAACTACCGAACCGTATCTCTGCCCAACAATCATGGACTTAGGTCTCTGATTAACGGGGATTCTCGCAAACATGAAGGACCATCTACTGCTGTGACGCTCGATTTCATCGCCTTCGACATTGGGAGAATTTTCAACAGAGATATCTCTTGGACTCTTTCATCTTTCTGTTTACCGCACGGTAACAGAAGTCTGTACTAGTCTTCCGCTGCATCGCACTGCAATAATGCGAATGATTTTTGCAGACATCTGAGTTTGTCTTCAAAATATCTCGTATTCGTAGGTGTGCAATTGTTCATTGTTCACCCCGAATTAACAGATGTGTCAGAAGACATCGCCTACTCTCCGACCTGACAGCTCAATTTCCAAATGTTCAGCCCATGAGAAGCAGTTCTTCAGGCAGTAATTCGCTGTGTCTTCATTACTGAAAAGCGCTGCACTTTCATTGCAACTACGACACTCACCGGACAGCAATGAAATAGCGGTGAGCGTTCTCAGTCTTTGTAGCACAGGTTCAGAATCCTGAGAATCTTCTCTCGATTCAGCTGTGAAGACGTAGGTTGCATTTTCTTTCCACCTTCGTCTTCAACAACACATAGTGTTGTTTCTCCTTAGCTGAGATTCAACTATACTATGAGATGTCTTGCCATCAGGGACCTCGGTCTCTAGAAGGCAATTGACTTTCGCCTGTTGGGCACATGCCTTAAGAGAATCATCACCTCGCCGTCTGGCATCGGTGACGAACAAATTAATTTGTTTAGTCTCTTGGCATAACCCTTTTAGGGCGAAGGTCACGTGACTTGCTCGGATGCTTGGACAACTTGCCTCCTACTGAACGCAGTCAGTCGGCAGCTGTCAGAGCGCCCGAGTCAGTTACGAACTTCGCTGTGGACTTAGTTTGGTTGTTCCAGATCAATCTTTTCTTCGTCCTTAACGGCTTGTTCTATTACTCATATCATCGACACCCACCATCGAGTGGCGGTGTCCTATCCACTACCGACAAGAAGAACTTCACTGCATGGGGATAGGAGGATGCGAGACACTTCGCTGCAGATGGATAGACAAGTATGGGTACTGGACATCACTGAAGTCGAGAAGAGGGATAGGTCATGCAACCATTCCCTTCTTCTCCTCTGAGGTAACTGCATGACTTTTCCTGCGAAGTCAAGCATCCAGGGGATGGGGATCCGTGACGCTCGATTTCGTACCGAACTTCGTAGCGAAGACTCAGAACCCTTCGGTCCCTGACGATCGGTTAGAGTCCTTCACAATCCCCTCCCTAATGGACTTCACCGCCTTCGATGCGAAGGAGATGCTGCTTTGTCCTGTGAAGGCGCGACGGCGCTATCTGAAGAAACTCGACATCCCAGGCTGAGTGTTGAAGCCTCTTCGTCAGCACCAGGATGACCTAGAAGAAGTACACTCCCTCGAGTTCCGCAAGAACTTCTCCGTGGCGCAGGTACTGAAGGCAGGGGTCTGGTACAACCAGACCACTTGCACCTCCTTCTACCTTCGGGATATTGCCCACAGGTCTTTGGATCGTTTTTCTTGGGACCCGTGGTGGCTGCTCAACCCTCGCAGGCTGAACAGCATCGAGTCCTGGTGTGACTGTAAGAATGGATGAGTGAATGAGAGAGTGACTGGCTCCTCTTCCCATCTTTTTCTCCCCCTCTACCTGTGGGTAGAGGGATACGGTCGTCACCTTGCTGGATAAGGACGAGATGCAGGTGAGCTACTCGACAGAGCCCCATCCTATCCCTTTCACTAGGGGATGGTGAGCCGGAGTCTTTTGAGAACCGCTTGGAGCTGTCTTTTTAGACGCGTCTTTTCGAGCGTCTTCACTTCGCGCTTCCCCTTAACTTTAGGGATAGCCTGGGTGGACTTCGGTCTAACCAAAAGTCCATCCTCCGAGAATCCTTGGAAGGAAGAAGAAGAGGGGATAGGAGAAGAAGTTCCAGAATGGCCCAAGGGTAAACCTTGAGCCCCTAGCAAACCTGCCTCACCCAACGTCCTACCTGCTGCCTCTACCGCCATAGGCTCGAGGTCCAAGTTTAGAGTTGCTACTTCTACTATTTCCTGGTTCCCAGGGTCCTCCAAGGCTTGAGCCACTTGATGTTGGATGGCGGCGATGTATGGGGCCGTCGCTTCCGGGTCGACGTAGGAAAGTCGTCTTGCCGCTTGGGAAGATCAGAGCAGCCAACTTCTATCAAGGATGTAGGGCTGCCCCTTGGTGACGTTCCTACTGAATCCGCCGACCCAGGCTCTCAAGGTGGTTTGCACGGCGTCCCTGACCGCTTGAGCAGCCTGAAAGAGAGGGTTAGTATAAATACTAAGCTAATTAAGACTAAAGTATATGATCATTCGTACAGATATATCACTTATTAGAACTGTATACATATAGGCCAAAATTATACATGATGGTTGTTCTCCGGAAAGTACTTACTCCGGAGGTAACCTGATCCACTAGGTCATAGCAAATAGAGCAACTCTCATGATGCCAGACTGCTATCTCTCCATAGCGGATGGCGCAGACAGCGTGGGTCCGGCAGACCTCGTGCCCACAGGGGTCCTGCAGGACAGCGTTTACAGCCAGATTCCTGGCATTGGGTGGCCTGTAAGTGAACAGATACATGAGCATCGACACTAACTAATTGGAGTAAGTCCAAGAAGTGATATATTATAACACCAGAGTACACCGGAGTTGTTTGACATAAGAGATTAGCCTATCGGAAAGTTACGGATAGCAGAAACCTTATCGTGGACTACTTTAAGACCTTGACTGGACACCGTAAAACCTAAATAGACTAGTTCTGTTTTGAAAAATTCACACATACTTATCTTTACCCTTAAATTATGCTGTCTTAGTCTCTGTAGCACTAGCTCCAGTTTATGTTCTAAGGTATTAGAAAAGATTACAAGGTCGTCCATATAGGCATGTAGTATATCCCCTAACAAGTCTCCAAACACTATGTTAATCATTCTAGTAAATGTTATTGGGGCGCAACGTAAACCAAAAGGCATACGCAAAAATTCATAATGTCCCCTGGCTGTGCTGAAGGCGGTGTATGAGATACTCTCTTCTTCTAAAGGTATCTGGTGAAAGCCTTTAAGTAAGTCCAAACTGGTAAAATATTTGTTCTGACCTAACAAAGATAAAATATCGTCAGTACATGGCACTGGGAATCGATCAGGGATCGTTTCCTCATTTAAGCAACGGAAATCTACGCAGATACGCCAAGTTCGATCTTTTTTCGGTACGACTATTAACGGAAAATTATAAGGGCTGTTTGATTTCCTAATGACTCCTTCCTCTAGCATTTACCTACTTCATCGTTTATCTCATTTTGGAATTTCATAGGGAGTCTACGAAGGTACATAGATAACTTTCTGCTTGTCTTTTAACCTTATTTGGTGTTCTGTGACATCCGTTTTTCCTAAGGATCCCTCAGTAGTGGAGAAAACATCAGGATATTCAGTTAAAAGATCAAGAAATTTCTGCTGAATTTCCTTTTCTTGAATGTCTTTATGATTTTACTTTTAATAGATTGCAAAAGGGATTCATCCACAACTGATTGAGCGTGATTGATCTCAGCGACGGTAAGAATGCGATGTTTGATAAACTTCCACAATCCAGGATATGTTGATTTTTGTGGATTACTAAAGTGGTATTCAAATGATTACAGACTTCAGTGTTACATTGTTGTTGTGAGCCGACTGTATATATGGCTTGTGTGACGGACATTCCGTTAGTTTTCAGTGTGTCGGAAAGGATTAACATTTCAGGTCCCGGCAAAGTTTTCTTTACTCGCACTAATATATTCGAAGTTACGTTCGGATCAAGAGTTTGCGTGCAAGCTGATATTACGGGTGAGCGAGAATTCTGTTGGGTCGCTTGGATTATTTCTTGATTCATGAGACAAGTGATTGGTTCCTCAACGTACGTCACTGTTTTATTGTTTGTCTCCTTTTTGTCCAAAACTGATTTTAAGGTGTTAAGAAGAACTTATAGAATTTTCCTTTGATATACACGCCGTGTTTGGCAGTGGCTAAGGTAATGTTTTGAATGCCCATAGACGGGTATCCTATAATTACAGTGGATACATATCGATGTTTTGTACAACGATAAAGGTATCGGTAAACGTGCGCTTACCGACCTTGTACTTAATATAGTTATACCTACCACGTTTAATTTCATTGTTTCCAATACCCGAGAGCCTTACTCCGGACTTCTCTATAGGGAAGTTTGAAAACAACAAGTGGTGAGTCCGCAGATCCATGATATTACGTGGACTACCAGAATCAAAATACAGTGTGAAGGATCGGTGCTCTAAATTTGCTGCATGAATGTGGGGCGCAATTCATTTTGGCTTATAATGGCGTGAATTTGTTGAAAATCTACGGTAATCTGCACTGATTTTTTGGATTCGGTCGTGTGTTTCATAGGAAAATCGATTGCCTTACAATGATCTGGTAAATGATTAAATTGGTTATTTGATACAAAAGATGTTGGTACGAATGACCCAACATCATTCTCTCCCCATGGAGTTGATTACGTGGTTTTTGCTTTGCTTTGCACACTCGGAAAATTCGTCTGACCTTGTGAGTTTTGGCTAGACGGGCGGGAACAGAGGTACTTGAAGCACGATTTGTTTGTTTCTGATGTTGAACAGCGTTGCTGTTCGTCTGCTTCTTCTTATAGTACTGAGGATTCTTCTTCTTGTTATCATTGGCAACGTTTTGCATGTTTCTAGGATTCTGCTGTTGATTTCGCGAGAAGCAACGATTATATGAATGAGTGGAGCTGTTATGAATTGAACAATAACGCGTCCTACAGTCTGAAATCATGTGTCCTGGCCTCTTGCAATTGTAACAAGTCATCCCTGCAGCTTGATTATTATTAACTACGTTTACTTGTTGTGGCTTATTTTCATTTTTTGCAAAAACTTGAGTAAGCAAGGGATCGAAGTCAGTACACTTAGACATGTGCTTTTTGATCTGTTTATACACATCTAGTTCCGTACTGTCGGGCGTTAGCTTTTTGTCAAAACACTGTACTAAAGCTTCAGGCAACATAACTGTTATGCATGTTAAGTATATCAACCGAATGAAATCTTTCACAGCGATATTGGCTCTTGTAACCCAAGTGGAGTTACGTAAGTTATCTTGATCTTCATTTAGCCGGTCGGCAATTACTGCCACCCGTTCTACAACATTAAGCTGAGTCATAGAGGCTTGATTATGCGTAGAACTCAAAGAACCCATAGCTAAATTTACCTCCAGGACCCTGAATAGGAAATATTAGTGTCCTGAACCAAGTTAATGTTACTTCCGGTTTTTGAGTGAGTAGGTGTTCCTCTTGTATTCGTGTTTTTTATGACTGATACGATTCCTAGCTGTTTTACCAACACTGTATAGATACGAACGTCCACTGCGTAAACGCATATTCAATATAATATAAAAATGTGTTGCAAATAATAACAGAGTCCCCCAAAATGATAAGATTAAAGACAGATAATGTGATAAAGATATTTCCGGAGAACTTCTGGAAGAAAGCAACAAAGAGAAAAAAATATTCTTAAGGCGAGAATTCGTAGTTGAAGATAGATTCCTGCAATGAAGGAAGATTAAGATTACGTATAACTCACCCCGGGAATAATGGACGATCGACTCGTGATGTATAGGACTTCACTGACAACACCTGAATGGATAAAGGATGTACTTAGCTTTAGTATATATGAAGGAATATTGTAGTGTTGTGATGACGTCACAGCCTCTCTCTCTCGACTTGCTCCGCGGTTGACCCAATATTTTCCGCTTTGATTTCTGCTCGTGCATTGTTTATTTGTTGAATGATTCGCTTCCCATTGAAGATCTGATGCTGCATTCACGTCCGGTTTGATTCTTGAAGATATGTGATGAAAGTCGTTCTCTAAACGTTGATTTAGCTGCTTGAATACGTCTCGATGAAGGACATTTCTTAGTGTTTGTAGAATGTTTACAGTTGCCTATGTTGATTGAAGATCCTGTTCCCTCTGCTTTACTTCTGATTAGCCCTTAAACGCCGAAGGGGTATATTAAAAATCGTATTCTGTGTGCCGAGGTAGTCTCGGAGTGAGCGCGGAAGCGGAAAAAATATTTGTTCATACACGAAACAAACCTTCGGTCTTAACATTAGGATTTACTAGCACCAAGCTGGAAACCGGTAGAATTAAAATACACTTGTAGATCCAGGGACTAATGGCATCTACCCAGGTCACGGGGCATGTATTACCCAGAATGCCCACGGCTACCTGTGACCCATCAGTTATTTTCCTACTGCCTTTAAGATAAGACGTGTTACTGTCTATCTCATTTAAAGCCGGTTTTCAGTTTGCCCGTTCTTTATCCATTTCATTTTTTATTTTTCATTCTTTTCTTTCTCCAAGTGTGATCAGTGTGTGGTAAGAGTGTATACGTGGTATGATGGAGAATTTTGCCTCAACATCGGGATCGTCTACCGTTTCGAAGAGGAGACAAAGGAAATGCCCAGGAGTCAGTGGCTTTCCATGTTCTAGGTTCCTAACTTCGGTGTCGACGGATCCTCATCCAACGTGTAGTAGGTGCAGGAAAACGTATGTACGATTACTAATCCGTGTTCTGTTTGTCGCGGTTGGTCGGTGGAACAGTGGAAGAAGTTACTATGGGAAAAGCCAATACAAAAGGAAGGGGGTGACGCCATCTTTGGATGACCAAACCTTACCGGCTTCTTTTGTATCGGTAATAAACCAGGCTGCTCCATATGTTTCTCCACCTGCTTTTGAATTGTCTCATACCCCCTTCGGTTTCTCCTAGCGGTTCTGTATCGGAAACGTCAGGAGGGGCCTTGGGTAATTTTATGAATAATTTGCACTCTCCTTTGTTCCCAGCAAGTAGAGGGGGAGATCCGCCGTCTTTGTTCCAGGCTCCTGCTACTCAAGCGCATAGGTTAGATGGTACGTGGTCAGCGCTAGGCCTACCAGGGCGTACCAACCTTGGATGGTCTGCTTGCGCATTATATGACGTCACGGTTCCAGCAGGGTCCGGCAGCGCTGAATGTTCCTCATCCCCCTGGCTTGCAATTTATGGGAATTAATGCCGCGGCTTCACCATCCCACTCAGTATTTACAGCGATGCAGAACGTGGGAGGTAGTTTGGCAGCAAACGTGCGGTTGCCAGCAGAAACCTCTGAGTCTCTCCCTACGAGAGGGATGACGTCACAACATACGTCACACACTGATATGGCAGGCGTGATGACGTCACAGACCGATTCTCGGCCTTTTCGCTGCACCCAGACGCTAATACGCCTTCTGACCCGTCAATGCAAACTGTAATGCAGAAATTACAGGATATAGAGAAGAGAATGAATAAGAGAGACAAAAAGAATAAATTGTGATTCGCCTTCTTCGTCTTCTTCCTCTAGTTCGGCGTCATCGCTAAGTCCGATAACGTCACGGCGAGCGCCAGTCAAGCGTTGGAGGAGGATTCGGGAGTTCCTGGCGGATCCTCGGGCTAAGAGGAGAAGAATCAATTCTTCCTCTTCTTCGGACCAAGACTGTCATTTCCAAGTCAGCAAGAAGGTCGGAAAATCAGTGGCTATTAAGCACAAGGTTGGCAGACGAAGCCGTTCGCAAGAATCCGAACAAGCGAGAGAGGTGACGGCCGGCGAGCTAGCGGCCGAGGCGGAGTTGCCAGTTCGGATCGCAAAAACTGCGATACCTCTGGTAAAATCGACGTTGGCGGCGAAAGGTGCAGCAGAGGATGGAATGCAGGTCCCAGTTTCGCCCGTAAGGCTGTTCAAAATACGTACGAAGGACATAAGGCTCCTATTAAAAGTACGAAAAATAGAGAGTTGGCAACCTCGGCGGATACGTTCGTGGAAGGCAGTGTCCGTCTGGATAGAAGGTCGAGGCCGGGCTCTCCGACGCTCGAAAACGATGCCAATGCTAATAGAGACGAACTTATCTCTGTCTTAAGGGTATCCTTCATCTTGGAGATCTAGACGAGATTTCTCGCTCTAGATCCGTGAGCAGAGAAAGAGTGAGACGTTCTCGTTCCCCTGCTGACTATCCGGGATCGAGCCAACAGCGGCCAGCAAAGATCAAAGAGACCGCGGCCGAGTGGGGCAGGCGGCCGTGGAATTCCGGGCCGTCTGTCAGAAGATAGAGGCGAGACAACATCCCTTGTGACGGAGAGTGGTACACTAGAGCCGGAGGAAGGAGAAAACCAAGAGTTTCTGGCCTCGTATGCAGAGGTTATTGATTTGATTCGTCAATTCAATAGCCTTTCGGAGAAGACAGAAACACCGGCCAGTATGCTTCCTCCTGGAATTGACATGGCGTTTGGACTAAAGAGGGATACCAAAGTGTCGTATGAATTGCCTTGTTCGAGTCATGCGGAATCGGTCTTGCAACACGTAAACGCAAAGATTGCAGGGAGGGATAATTCTTAAGATCTAATAGATCATTTAAATTTATTCCCCCTCCAATGATAAAGCAAAGGAAATATTATACGACACCGAAGTCCCTTTGCTGTCTAGACAAATGAACCCTAATGTTGTAAGGTTAAGGCCTGGATTAACCTTGGATCAGGTTAAAATGGAGTGCCCTTCGATGACGTACCAAGAGGCCTGCTACGTTAGAAGCAACAGCTTCTTCTGTCTTTCAGGCTGCTTCCTGGTTAGACCTTTGGTCAACAGCAGTGGCGAAAATTGCATCCTCGGAAGCAACAAGGAAAGTAGTGGATGAACCATTGTTCATTAGATTACTACAGTCAGGTTCCAAGGCGATTGCGTACCGGACAAACGTAAGTGCCAATGTTTGGGCAAATATCCTGCTAATGAGGAGAGATGCAGCATTGGCTAGACTAAGCCGCAATGTGGATTTGGATTCCCTGTTAGCAATGAGGAATGGGGATATCTTGGAATCGCAACTACTGTTGCCAGAGGTCATACTGGAAGAGGCGATAGATAAAAGAAGGATGGACACTAACGATAGGTTGGTGCAACAGGCAGTTAGGAAAATGTCGTCTAACAGTCAAAACTACTCCTTTGGAGGGAAGACAACAGCAGATGTCTCGAAAGAAGACAGTGAGACATAACATCCCTAATAGAGTCACAAGACCCTCTTCCCCAAAGAGGCTAACTCATCGGCCCTTTCCCAATAGAAACAACAGAGGAAGGGGCAATAGGGAAGAGGGAGAGGCTCAAGAAGATAGGATGGGCGCCTCCCATCACTCGGCCACACCAGTGGGGGGTTGCCTGCAAATCACTGGAAGGTGTGGCAGGAACTAGGGGCAGAGCAGTGGGTGGTGGATGTTCTCAGGATCGAGTATTTGATCCCGTTCGAGGTAACCCCGCCCCTGACAGATCAACCATTACCCCACGTCACTTATGCCCACAAATCTCAGAAGGCCACTATTCTGCAGGACGAAGTGAAGAAGATGATGGAAAAAGGAGCTGTGCAACAAGTATGCAGTCCAACAAAAGGCTTCTACAGCAGGATTTTCCTGGTACCCAAAGCCAACGGGGAGTGGAGGACAGTAATAGACCTGTCAACGCTGAATCTGTTTATAAGGAAAACCAGTTTCAAGATGGAAACTCTGAAAACGGTTCTACAAGCAGTCAGAATCGGAGACTTTATGCTGACAGTCGATCTAAAGGACGCATACTTTCAGATACCAGTCCATCAGTCTTCAAGGAAATTTCTCCGCTTCAGTCTTGCAGGGAAAGCTTTCGAATTCAAGGTCCTGTGCTTCGGATTGACAACGTCTCCTCAAGTTTTACAAGAGTGTTCACCCTCGTGTCGGCGTGGGCGCATGCTCAGGGGATCAGGCTAATAAGATATCTGGACGATTGGCTGGTGATAGCAAAGTCCAGGGAGAAATTACTCAGGACAGGGCGGGCCCTCCTGCAGCTTTGTCACAGCCTAGGTATTGTGGTGAATCAGCAGAAGTCGCAGCTGGATCCAAGTCAACGTTTGGAATATCTGGGAATCGGTGATAGAAACAACAACCAACACGCCAAAGTATTCCCGACAGACCAAAGAGTAGAGAAATGCAAACAAGTGGTGGAATGCCTTTCTGGGAAAGCAGACACAGCCAGCAAGACAGTGGCAGGTGGTGCTGGGAATCCTAACCTCCCTGGAGAAGCTAGTACCACAAGGAAGGCTACACCTTCGGTCCCTACAACTGGAGGATGAAGGAGTTTTGGTCACCAACTGTAGATCACCCGTACGAGCAAATTCCCTTGTCGGCAGAAGTGAGGAAAGACTTGCTGTGGTGGGTGTGAACGACGACAATCTGACAGTGGGTGTCCCCCTTCAACAATCCTCCCCAGACCTCTTGCTGTTCTCGGATGCGTCACTAGAAGGCTGGGGAGCCCATATGGAGGAGTTGATGGTGTCAGCAAAATGGAGTTGCAAGGACAGAGAACTCCATATAAACGTGCTGGAGTTGAAAGCAGCTTTTCTGGCTCTACAAGAATTCAGGGAGAGAGTAAAGGGACACTCAGTGTATTGATGTCAGACAACACCACAGTAGTAGCTTATATAAACAAGCAAGGAGGCCTAGTTTCTCGTAGTTACATGTGATGACAGTTCAACTTCACCAGTGGGCTATAGAGAACCTGGTAGACATCAAGGCCAGGTATATTCCGGGAAAAAGAAACATTGTGGCCGACAAGTTGAGCCGCAGGGATCAGATTCTGGAACGGAGTGGTCCCTACACCAAACACCGTGTAGTGGACAGGATGCTCATGTTGTGGGAAGGACCGATCATAGACCTATTCGCAACCAGGTACAACAAAAAGTTGGAAGTGTATTGTTCAGTAGTCCCGGACGCAGAGGCAGTAGCAGAAGATGCGCTACAACACCCCTGGGACAATCTGGACGTGTACGCATTTCCTCCTTTATTTTGTTCTAATCTGTCAGATTCTGAACAGGGTAATGCGGTCTCAGAACCTCAAGATGACCCTGGTAGCCCCGTTATGGCCGAAAGCAGAGTGGTTTCCAGACCTACTGGAACTCCTAGTAGATGTGCCAAGAGAGTTTACCTCCATGGAGCAACCTTCTGTGTCAGCCTCACGTGGAGAGGTACCACCAGTCGGTGAAGTCCCTATCGCTTCACGGGTGGAGACTGTCAAGTATCTCCTCCGAGAGCGAGGGTTTTCGCAGAAAGCAGCAACTCAGATGGCAGGTAATATCAGAAAATCATCTGCGACAGTATACCAAGGAAAGTGGTCAGCATACTGTGATTGGTGTCGTAGAGGGAACGTGTCTCCACTCGGTACCACTATTCAGCAGTTAGCAGACTTTCTGATATATCTCAGAACAGAAAAACATGTCTGTATCTGCAGTGAAGGGGTACAGGGCGGCTCTAGCCTCAGTCTTACGAATGAAAGGAGTGGACATATCGTCTTCATGGGAGTTGGCCATGCTGATGAGGAGCTTTGAACAGTCATGCCCACCAAAGGAGCTAAAAGCCCCAGATTGGATCTGACCAAGGTACTGAGTAGTCTGACAAAACCCCCCTACGAACCACTAAGGCAGTCCACGGATAGGAGCCTGACCCTGAAGACAGTCTTCTTATTGGCCCTGGCTTCAACCCAAAAGAAGGTGGGGGAGCTACATGGCCTCTCATACTCATAAAGCACTCGAGAGGTTGGAGAATCAATGGTATGTGAGTTTTGTCCCAGAATTCGTGGCCAAGACCCAAAATCCAACAATAGTAGACGGCAGATTCGACTCCTTTACCATACCTTCCTTGGCAGACTTTTGTAGACAACGACAAAGCTGAGATGCTCCTGTGCCCCGTCAGGGCACTAAGGGAGTACTTAAAGAGAACAAGGCACCTCAGCCGGGGTGCCAGAGGTTGTTCGTAAGTACAGGACGGAACAAGAAGGAAGTGTCCAGAATACAATATCATTTTTGGCTAAGGGAGACGATCAGAGAGCTTATACGGCAGAAGACAGAGGGTCAGATAGCCAGGTGGGAGCTAGAGCTCATGACATCAGGGGTGTGAGTGCTTCCCTGGCATTTAAAAGAACATGTCTGTGGATAAAATTCTGAAAGCTGGTGTGTGGAAGCACCAAACAACTTTCACCTCATTTTATTTGAAAGATGTTGCCCATAGATCCTTGGACACCTTTTCCTTGGGTCCAGTGGTGGCGGCCCAACAAGTGATATAGTTCATCCAGTGCCCCTGGCGGGTCAGTTTGCGTCTAGTCTAAGATGAAGGTATGAAAGTAGAATGAATGGGATGACTGGTCTTTTTTCTTTACTACTTTCTTCCTACTCCTTTAACTACGGGCAATATGAAGGAGAGTACCGTCATGTGCTGGAACGGACTAGATGCAGGTGAGAGGGTCAGCCATACTGTGAAGCTATCTTAGCTGATGATATACTTTTCAGTAGCAACACACCCCTCTGGATAATAGGGAAAAGAGGGGTGAAGGTGGATCCAGTTGCAAGGGACAAGAGTAAACAGTAGAATGGTATCTACACCCAGTGGGAGAAAACCAATAGATCCGCTTATATCTTTGGTCCTAGGTTCATTGTCCATTCTCTTAGAATTTCCCTATATATTCGGATGTATAAGGTGGCAAACTCCCAGTCAGTTGTAGAGACTTACCTCCCTCCAATAGTAAGTCTATCCTAATGTTAAGACCGAAGGTTTGTTTCGTGTATGAACAAATACCAAATTTGTAACTAATTTGTATTTTTCATAACTAACAAACCTGAGGTCTTAACAGTTAAAGGCCCACCTCGAACCACCCCTCTAGCAGTCTAAACTGGGTTAGAAATATAACTGATGGGTCACAGGTAGCCGTGGGCATTCTGGGTATACATGCCCCGTGACCTGGGTAGATGCCATTAGTCCCTGGATCTCCAACAAGTTGTAATGTTTTAATTTTCTAAAACTAACCCAGGTTTGTCCTGTCCCAGCTTGGCGCTAGTAAATCCTAATGTTAAGACCTCAGGTTTGTTAGTTATGAAAAATACAAATTAGTTACAAATTTGGTATTTTTTTCAAAAAATCACAGCGCGCTTAGTTTTCAAGATTAAGAGTTCATTTTTGGCTCCTTTTTTTGCCATTGCCTGAAGTTTAGTATGCAACCATTAGAAATGAAAAAAATTATCATTATCATATATAAATAATGCGATATACGATAGCGCAAAAACAAAATTTCATATATAATTGTATTCAAATCGCGCTATGCGCAAAATGGTTAAAGGTAACGAGTGAATTTTTTTCCGTTGTAATGTACACTAAATTGCGATCATTTTGGAATATAACACATTGTAAAACGATAAAAGCAACACAGAGAAAATATTATCACAAAATGATGCGTGAATTCGTAACGCGCAGACGTAAACAAATATTTTTTTCAAAAATTCACCATAAATCTAAATATTGTCCAAGAGACTTCCAATTTGTTTCAAAATGAAGACAAATGATTGAATATTACTATAATGTAAGAGTATTAGCTTACAATTGCAGTTTTCGACCATATCTGATGACTTAAAGTTGACCGAATGTCGAATTTTTTAATATATTTTTTTTATGCAATTGTTTTGGAAATTAGAAAAGCTACAACCTTTAAATATTTTTTGTTTTATTCTACATGAAATTGCACACATTTTCATATATAAAACACTATGAAATACCTAATATGAAACGGAGCAAATATTCCAAGAATGCGACGTACACATTTCGGAGATTTGCGGCGGAGAATCCGCGCGTGGAGGGAAGGAAAGTTTTTTTTTTAAATTCACCATAAATCTAAATTTTTATTGTAGTGTCTTACCGAACAATTATATAGCCGTGATTTCCACGAGCGGCAGGAGACTAAATTCAAATTTAGCGCGTAGGCGTCGCCAACACTGGTGGTGATGACGTCATCTCCCTCCACTCGCGGGAGAACCAGGTACAACTGCCCAGGTGAATCCAATTCTTTTCCTGCCGGCGTCCGGTGAACATCGGTGGTCGGTGCGGTTGGATGACTTTGCTTCGCTTTTTCTTGTGGATTTGATCTTCGGAATTGGTGAAGTACTCTTTTTTGGCGTTGTTGTTATTTTGCTTATTATTTAGGCGTTGCCATGTCGGATTCTAGTCCGTCGGGAGTTAGGTTTTGCATCTCAGGATGTAAAACTAGATTATCCAAGTTAGAGTATGATTCTCACACTAAAATGTGTTAAGTGTAGGGGACAGGTTTGTTCAGCAGATCGAACATGTAACGAGTGTAGTGATTGGACTGATTCTCAATGGAAGTTTTTTAGTTCATACTCGGAGAAATTAGCTAAAGACAGAATTAGAAAAGCAGCGCTTAGGGAAAGTAGGCTTAGCTCTGCTTCGTCTTGTGATGCATCTGTTCCTTCTGTTTCTCCTCAAATTGTTATGTCTCCTTTAACTACGCCTCCTATTCCTCCTACTAATCCCACTTCTCCGGCTTCCCGTGTAGTTTCTTCCGACACCATTGCCAGTCTGGAATCGAGGTTAGATTAGAAATTTTCGGTACTAGCGAATACGGTTTTGCAACTTGGTAATTCAGTTAAGACGTTTTTGGAGAAAGCGGCTTCAGGTAAGAGTGTAGTTGAGGGTGCGTCTGTCTGTCCTGACACGTCTCCTAGACAAAGGTCACTGTCCAGCTCCCCCGCACCGGTGAGAAGACATACCGGAAGTCCAAGGGAGTCGATCGGGATTTGCCCAACAGACAGGCGCCTCTCTTGTTTGACCTGTTTGCATGCCTCAACGGATTGGTTAAGCGTTGGGAAGGTGTTGCGGTTAGACGCCTTTCAAATGATTCAAGCGATTCGTCTCCGGTCGCGCGGCGCTCTTGGCGAGATTCGCTTTCCCGTTTTCGCGTCCCTTAAAGAGGCGTTCAGGCGCTGATTCTTCGCCTCCTCCAGTCAAGCGATATAAAGGAGCCTGAGAGTAGGGTTGCGCCTTGGCGTTAGCGGCTCGTTCGTCGCCTCAATCTGTGCCTTTTTCGGCTCCATATACTAGTAGAGATTGTGGTTTTTAGCGCTGTAGCTAGCAGTTCTAAGGGTGTTTCTTTAGGCGCTTTCTCGTCTGTTACGCCTGATGCGCCTGTTTCAACCTCGAATTTCGGCGGCTCCGAGCGAGACGCAAGTAGTTTTTCCGCCTCCTGCTGAACATTTAGGCTCTTCCAAGCCTACGTTAACTGTTTTTGATTCGTCTCTGGCGCCTTTGCGCAAGCAGTTTAGAGAATGTTAACCAACTGGATGAATGAGTCCAAGGGTGGTTCGAAACCTTCAGATCCGTTGTAGTCCCGTCTACTTCTTCGCGGTATCGGAGAATGAAGAAGAAGTAGAGGAGGAGGAGTCCACATCATCCTCTCGTGTTATTCACGTCTCCTTAGATTTCTTCTGGTATCTTATCCAGATTATTTTGAGAAAGCGGCTCCGCGCTCCCCAACTTCGACTTTTTTGATGAGGAGGAAAACTTCAGACCCTCTCCTCCCAAAACTTGTTCTATCTAAAGCGGTTAGACATTCGTTGAAAGAGACGCAGAAATGGATGTCTATGAAAAGAGACTTAGGGAAGGCTCTTTTTGCTTACCCTCCTCTAAGTTGCGTTCGTAAGAGGTATAGGTTTTTATGTAACTGGGGAAGCTCCTTCTCTGGGAGTTTCTGCCTCCTCCCAGGGAGACTTCTCCAGTTTAATCGACTCCTCTAGAAAGATCTGCTTTCGCCGCAGCGAAAGTTTTCTTTACAACGCCTGAGTTGGACACGTTGTAAAGAACCAATTTAAACTTTTGAAGTCTTTAGCTTCCTTGATTGGACTATTGGCGCTTTAGCGGCCAAGATCGAAGACTGTCCTTCTCTTTCTCAGGAGTTAGCGGAGGATTGGATTGGTGTTCTGTCCTGTGCGGACAAATCCATTAGGGATGGATGTGATGAGTTAGCTTCGCTCATCGCCTTTGGTACCCTTAAGAAAAGGCAACTTTGGTGCTCCTTTGCTTCTAAAAGGGTTACTTCCCTACAGAAGTCTGCTCTCTTGTTTGCTCCTTTTGTGAAAGATAACCTCTTTCCAGACGATGTAGTGTTGTCAATTTCGTCTGCGCTAGATAAGAAATCTACTTCGGATTTACTGGCACAGTCTACTAAGAGACCTAAAGCTCCTTTGGAGACTGTTCCTTCGGTTTCTCCTCTGGCCCAAGTGCCTTTTCGAGGGAGAAAACCCAAGCGCTTCTTTCGGCCGAAGAAGTCGAATTTGCGACCTCAGTCTAAGGCCTCGGCCAAGGTTAACAAACCTTCCAAATGAAAGCTCGGTTCTTCATGCACCAGTGGGAGCCAGGCTGGCTCTGTTTTGGGAGGAATGGGAAAACAGAGGAGCAGAAGCCTGGGTAGTGCAAGTACTCAAGTTCGGCTATCGTATTCCTCTCGTTTCACCTCCCTCGCTCTCACCTGTGCCAATTCCATTCCAGGCAATATACTCTCCGGGCTCAGACAAATTTCTGGCGCTAGCCGCAGAAGTGGAAGCGCTTGTTTTCAAAGAAGCGATAGAACAGATAGAAGGGGATTTTCCTCCAGGCTTTTACAATCGCCTTTTTGTAGTTCCCAAGTCATCAGGGGGCTGGAGGCTGGTTTTGGATGTGAGCGCCCTGAACTTGCATGTCCAGAAAACAAAATTTCATATGGAGACCACTCGGTCGGTTCTGGAGTCCATCAGACAGGGGGATTGGATGGTTTCTCTGGACATGCAAGACGCTTATTTTCACATTCCGATACATCGCGAATCTCGGAAGTACCTGAGGTTCATGTTCGAAGGCAAGGTGTTTCAGTTTCGGGCGCTTTGCTTCGGACTAGCGACCGCTCCTCAAGTTTTCACCAGGGTTCTATCCCCGATAGGAAGCTGGCTGCACATATTAGGAGTAAGAATCTCCCTCTATCTGGACGATTGGCTTCTCCGGTCGGAATCAGAGAGTCGGTGCATGAAGGACCTTGGAACAACTCTGGATCTTGCCAGAAAGTTAGGAATTCTGGTCAACAAACAGAAGTCCCAGTTGGTTCCATCTCAGAGCATCCTTTATTTGGGGATGACTGAATGCTCAAGTTTTTCGGGCTTTTCTGTCCCCGAAGAGGGTTCAAGGCTGTCTGGAGACAGTTCAGGAGTTCTTGGACAAAAAGGTAAGTTCTGCCAATCAGTGGATGATGCTCCTGGGCAAATTGACGTCAGTGGAGAAATTTGTGACGTTGGGAAGACTGCACATGAGACCTCTGCAGTTTTTCCTGAGAGCCTCTTGGTGCAGGAAGACACAACCAGACTCGATTGTCTTTCCTGTCACAGATCAAATAAAAGAGGACCTAAGGTGGTGGCTCTCGAGCAAGGTTGGAAGAAGGGTTAGATTTACGACCCATCCTCCCGAACCTACAGTTCTTTTCCGACGCTTCGGACACAGGTTGGGGAGCCCTGCTGGGAAATCAACGGACTTCAGGAGCTTGGTCGGAGAAGGAGAAGAAGTTCCACATAAATGTAAAGGAACTTTTAGCAATTTTCCTGGGGCTCAGACAGTTTCGGAGCTTAGTAGAGAGGTCGGTAGTTGGTAGTGCATTCCGACAACTCCACGGCTCTTCTCGTACGTGCGGAAACAGGGGGGACTCAGTCTTTCTCTCTATACGAAGTAGCCAAGGATCTCCTCCTGTGGTCAAACGAAGCGAAGGTTCAGCTAGTCCCGAGATTTGTTCCGGGAAAGATGAACGTCCTGGCGGACGAGTTAAGTCGTCAACAGCAAGTGTTACCTCTGGAGTGGACTTTGGACAACAAGATTTGTCAGAAACTTTGGCGCCTTTGGGGACGACCGTCCATAGACCTGTTCGCGACATCAAGGAACACCGTCTTTCTCTCTTTTGTTCTCCAGTTCCAGATCCTCTAGCTTGGTCGGTGGAACGCAATGGCTGTTGGATTGGTCGGGTCTGGAAGCTTATGCATTCCCTCCGTTCGGTCTAATAAGAGAGGTGCTGAACAAGTTCATGTCGCACAGCAATGTAACACTAACGTTAATCGCTCCCTTTTGGCCCAGGAAAGAGTGGTTCCCGGACCTTCTCCAGTTGTTAGTAGACTTCCCCAGACTTCTTCCTCCAGAGAAGTGGCTTCTCAAACAACCTCACTTCAAGAGGTTCCACCAAAACTTGTCCGCTCTAGCTCTGACAGGGTTCAGACTGTCCGGAATCTTGTCAGAGCGAAAGGGTTTTCAAGAAGAGCTGCAGAAGCTATCGCTCGTTGTAGGAGAGAGTCTTCTAACAAACTCTATCAAGGGAAGTGGAGAATCTTCAGAGAGTGGTGTAGAAGTGCTAAAGTCTCTACTTCTGCGACCTCTTTAACAGAAATAGCAGATTTTCTTCTATTTCTTAGGAACTCTAAGAAACTGGCTCCTTCGACGATCAGAGGATATAGAGCCATGCTTTCTTCGGTTTTTCGACATCGAGGTTTGGATATTTCCTCCAATTCAGATCTGTCGGACCTCATTAGGTCTTTCGAAACCACTAAGCTCCCGCAGGATACAGTGGCTTGGAACTTAGATGTGGTGCTTAAGTTTCTCGTGGGGCCACCGTTTGAGCCTTTGAAGTCGGCTTCACTCAGGAACTTGACTAAGAAGGCACTTTTTCTTATTGCACTAGCTTCTGCTAAGCGTGTCAGCGAATTACACGCTGTAGACAAAAGAGTCGGTTTCTCTCAAGGCAATGCTGTATTTTCGGTATCTTTGACCTTTCTAGCCAAAAACGAGAATCCTTCTAATCCTTGACCAAGGAGTTTTGTGGTAAGGAACTTATCTGATTTGGTTGGACATGAGGAGGAAGAAAGGCTCTTATGTCCAGTCAGGGCTATTAAGCAGTATCTGTTTGCCACTAAGGGTATTAGAGGACAATCTTCTAAGCTCTGGACCTCGGTTCAAAATCCCTCTCGTCCTCTTTCTAAGAATGCTATATCGTTCTTTATTAGAGAGCTTATCAGGGAAGCTCACTCGCAGTCCGAGAACGACAATCTTCCGTTCGAGAGTTAAGCTCACGAGGTTAGAGCAGTGGCAACTTCTTTAGCATTTAGAAAGAATTTATCTTTAGCTTCGATTCTTCAGAGCACGTTCTGGAGATCGAGTTCGGTTTTTGCGAGTCATTATCTCAAAGAGATAGAAACGGTTTTCGAGAATTGTAAAACGTTAGGTTCGGTGGCGGTTTCTGGCATGGTGTTGGGAGAAACGGCACAGGGGTCGTCACCTCTATGCTAACTTTTCACCTTGAAATAGGTTGTCGAGTTCAAGGGAAGCTGGGGGTACTGAGTACCTGGGATACTCACCAGTCTGTTAGGTCAGATTTTATAATGGTTGGGTATATATGTTTTTAAATCTGGTGTTGGTGACAAATGTTTTGTATGATTGAATTTCTGGTCTTAGCCCAGGGCAAGGGCAATCTTTGTTGTTACTATCCTCCGTCAGTCAGCCTTGACTCGCTTGAACTACGGAAGGATTCCACTCCTGTAGAGGCTAACTTTGGTCAAATTCCAATTCCTCTACAATAGTAAGAAGAGCACCGACCAGAGGCAGTAACAGTCTGCTGTAGCTCTCTTACAAGGTAAGGTACAACAGACACCTTGAGTGTTTACGGTATTGTAATAAATGTAACCATTTAGAAATACTAGTGTTCCACTGATCCCACCGCCCTTCCATAAATGTGTAATCAGCTGTATAATTGTTCGGTAAGAGACTACAATAAAAATGAAATTTTCATTATTAAAATGAAGTTTTATTGTATACTTACCGAACAATTATGATTATACCCACCCTCCTCCCCTTAGGTGGACGGACGGCAGAAAGAATTGGATTCACCTGGTCAGTTGTACCTGGTTCTCCCGCGGTGTAGGGAGATGAACGTCATCACCATCAGTGTTGGCGACGCCTACGCCGCTAAATTTGAATTTAGTCTCCTGCCGATCATGGAAATCACGGCTGTATAATTGTTCGGTAAGTATACAATAAAACTTCATTTTAATAATGAAAATTTCATATTGTGCTAGAGACTTCGAATTTGTTTCAAGATGAAGATAAATGACTGAATATTACTAGACTGTAAGAGTTTTAGCTTAATTGCGTTTTTCTACCATTTCGGTAGTCATAGTTGACCGAACGTGGTTTTGTTTCTATTTATTGTGATTTATATGCAAATATTTCGAAAATGAGAAAAGCTACAACCTTCAATTATTTTTTTTTTGTATTCTACATGAAATTGCGCACATTTTCATACATAAAACTTTGTGTAACGGCTAATTTAAAATGGTGCAAACATTACCACAATCGCACGTATGATTTTTTCGGAAGAGTTACCGCGCGGACGTAAGGAAAATGTTATTTTTTTCATAAATTCACCATAAATCGAAATATTGTGCTAGAGACTTCCAATTTGTTGCCAAATTAAGGTAAATGATTGAATATTACTAGAATATAAGAGTTTTAGCTTACAATTGTGTTTTTCGACCATTTCGGTAGAGTCAAAGTTGACCGAAGGTTGAAAATGTGTCACTTATCATTTTTTTATATGAAAATATTTCAAAACTGATAAAAGCTACAACCATGGGTTGTTTTTGCTTGTTTTGTGCATGAAATTGCACACATTTCCATATATAAAACTTTGTGTAACGGGAATTTAAAATGGTGCAAACATTACCACAATCGCACGTATGATTTTTTTCGGAAGAGTTACCACACGGATGTAAGGAAAAAGTTTTTTCATAAATTCACCATAAATCGAAATATTGTGGTAGAGGCTTCCAATTTGTTGCAAAATGAAGGTAAATGATTGAATATTACTAAAATATAAGAGTTTTAGCTTACAATTGCGTTTTTCGACCATTTCGGTAGTCAAAGTTGACCGAAGGTTGAAATTTTGGCACTTATCGTTATTTATATGAAAATATCTCAAAACTGATAAAAGCTACAATCATGAGTATTTTTTTTTTGTATTCTAAATAAAAATGCACACATTTTCATATATAATACTCCATGTAACGGCTAATTTAAAATGGTAAAAAAAATTATGTCAAAGTGACGAAATAATTTCCGAGATGTGTCACCGATACTTTTTAGTGCGGCAAGAAAGAAATTCGCGCTTGCGCGCCTGCGTAACAATTGTAAACAAAACAACACCTTGATCCGTGAACTCCCAGCATCCCCCAAGGCGCGTGATTCAAGAGTTTTCGGCTGGTAGGCCTATAAGTAATTTTCCGCGAATTTTTAAAAAAAACTTTTGTATGTCGGTGTAAAATATGTCCAGTCGGCACCCGAGAGACAAAAAATGTTGACGTAAAATACGTCCACTCGGCATTTAAGGGTTAGTTATATTCTTGATGATTCCGTTTGCTTCGGTAGACGTAGATACGTTGTACTGCCACCAATATATAACTGTCTGCGGTCCACCACTTAAATGGTATAGGACGGCGACCAGTTGTATGTCTATTCTTGCGACTGTGATAAGCAAGCATTGTGGTTCCTTTTCCCTTTCACGTCTGAGTGACATCAAGTAGATTTTGTTTCTTCTTCAGAATAGGGGAGATGACTCAAACTTCCTGAGTTAACTTAACAACTTTATTTCAACTCCATCACAGGAGTATAGGAAAGGTTGGTCAGATGACCACTCTGTTGGAGAAGGAAGATAGAACTAACTTTACAAGAGAGTCGCATCAATAGCTGACAATAGCTATCTCAGCATATTACAAAAATAACAGATACGTTCATATGACTCGGATGTCATGTGTTTCCTTTACAGGTGATAGGTCACCAGCTTCCCATGGAAGGTGTTCTGACCTGTTTACAAGAGATGACAATTGTTGATACAGATAAATGTAAACCAGGCCACTTCAAGCATTGCATGGCGTGGTCTAGTTTTACGTCCTGTTATGGCTATTGATCACTCTCCTAACTCGCCAATGACCCCTTGGGTCATGGGTTTATTTACAGATATGGAAAATATCTATATTAACATAATGTATGCATTACACATGGACTTCCCGTCGATGTAAAACACTCGAGAGGATGAGGATTGGTTATGCTCAATTTCAAACCCATTGGTCCCTGATGCTAGGCTCAAGTCCTTTATGATCCCTTCCCTAGAGGAATTTGTTGGTAATGATCCAGACAGAAGGCTACTTTTTCCTGGAGTGCTGCGGTGCTATCTGAAGAAGACTCGACATCCCTGCACAGTGTCGTCGACTTTTTGTTAGCACTGGCATGTCCAAGAAAGAAGTGTCCTAGAATACTATTTCTCCTGGCTTCATGAGATGATCTGGAAAATGTACTCTGCTGTGGGCAAAGATGATACCAGCTTCTTTCATGGAGAGTTCACAAAATAAGGACATTGTTCTTTCCCTCGCATTCTGTAAGAACCTGTTGGTTCCTCAGGTACTTCCTTCTACCTTTTGGACTTGCCCACAAGTCCTTGGACACTTTTTTTCCTTGGGAACTCTGGTGGCTGCTCAACAAATTGTGTAGTTACCCAGCTCCTTTAACAGGGCAAGGTTGCATCTCACCTAAGAAATACGGTTATGAATGTATGTTTAAGTGAGAGTGACTGGCTCTCCTTCTTCCTCTTTCATCCTACTCTTCTTTGGGCAGAGAGTGGACGAGCCATTACATGCTGGACCTGGCAGCCAATGCAGGTAAATCTATTTATCGAGTTCCCTATATATTTTCTTTGATTAGATTATAGAAGTATATATCCTCTCCTTCCCCTAGCAAGGGGACAGAAGACCCTGACATAAGACAAACCCAATGCCTGTAATTGTCTTATCGTCTCCGACATTAAAAGTTCTTTATGCCCTTTCATATGAGGGTATGTTTCTCCCTCATATGAAATGGCCCAGAAGTCAGAAAACCCAGGTGTGGCGAAGTCTACTCAGTTCATAGAGACTCACTTAAATTCCTCCCTCCAACCAGCAAGTCTTCTTAATGTAAAGGACTGATGGTTTGAGTATCGTATAGGAAAAAATCAGAATTTTTTAAAGTGAATTGAATTTTTTCTAACTACTATACAAACTTGAGATCCTTTACATTACACATATGCCCATCTCATGCCTCCCCTCAATCTAGCACCTGGGCCAAAAGCAAATTGGAATTTTTACTTCTGGTCGGGATGGGACTCTTGACTACCGGAGTGGTAGTTAGCTGCCTAACCATCTTGTTTGAAAGTTTTAACGGCCGTTTTCCATTCTTCACTGAAGGTAATTCCTAATGTAAAGGACCTCAGGTTTGTACATATAGTAAGGAAAAATACAATTTACTTTAAAAAAAATTGATTTTATCATGACAGCAACATTTTTTAAATACTAACCTCTCTATTATGCATCAACCCCCCCCACTTCCTCACTTATGTGGACAGAAGAAAAACCTGAATAGAAAACTATAGACCCTCCGACCACCCAAAAAGGGTAGGGGAAAAGATGTTTCAAACTAAACTATCTGCTTAATTTTTTAATTTTCGCTCATTATTGTTCTCCTGCCTGACTTGGGAAATACAGCTATCATGATAGAGAGGTAACTACTACAGTACGCCCTCATTTTCTTACAATTTTGGTTTTGCTGACTTTTTTCTTCAAAAATTTTTCCTGATTGCGTACAAAATTTTGTCCTTTATTTCGTACTTTCATTTCGATATCATACTGCTGGAAATGCTCCATCCTGGGCTCACCACCTGACTCAGCCACACAATAAACTCCCAGACCCAGTCTGCTTTTATTAACAAATGGAGAGAGAGAGAGAGAGAGAGAGAGAGAGAGAGAGAGAGAGAGAGAGAGAGAGAGAGAGAGAGAGAGAGAGAGAGAGAGAGAGAGAGTTCAAAATTTTTCTGAGGGTTGGAATGAGAGGCACTGTAGTACAGTATTTCAAAAATAAATAAAAAAAAATGTTCTGTTTTTAACTAACCAATTTACATTAAGAATCATAGATTTTTTTTATACACAGTAGACTTTAATTAATGTTCCATGGTTTTCTAAACTCTGTCACAATCTTTTTTTTTGTTTAGGTTTGGATCCCTTAGTGAGCGTGAGATTACAAGATGTAGTCTTGCAGTGAAGATGTGACAGGATTGGTGGTTCAGGAGGATTAATCTGGTTTTGAGTGGATCTTAACTAGTTGAAAAAGTTGCCATGGCTACTGCAGTTGACATCAGTGAAAGGGGAGTAGTTAAGCAGGAGAATTCAGTCTTGGAAACTTACTGGGATCCCTTTCAAAAATCCACAAAGAATGACATTCCATTACTTGTGTTACACGAGCTTGCAGGACATGACAATAAAGTCTATGATGTGGATGAAAATGTCAGTATAAAGAGTGAGAACCTAAGTGATTGTGATTATGAGGACTCTTATGACGATCTAGATGACTTTGGTGAAGATGTAAAAGATCCTCTGTTCATTCATGAGGATGAAACGTTTGATGATGATGTCCCAGGGTATGGTGACATCATAAAACCACCAAATGATGAAAGGAACCAAAAGAAAGACAACCCAGTTATTAACCTTTCCGAACTGACTGCAAAGTCTCAAAGTGGAAAGAAAGAGGCTTTGAAGAGAAAGAGGAATGGCAATTTTTGTGCTCAGAATGGTAGGCAGCCATGTAAAACAGTCAGTAATGAACAAAGCAAAGAAAAGCTTGTGGATTTGGAGCCTGTTAGAAAATCACAAAGAAAGATTAAGAAGAATGTCATCTTCTTTGATTCATACTTTACATATACAAGTGATATGTTTGAGAATAGTGGCCCATCACTAGTCAAGGGCCAGTTACCGGTGAATGGTAGTTTAGCTACGGACAAGACAACCAAAAATAAAGCTGGAACCATTAGTGAAAAGTTGAAGAAAGAGTGTTATATTAGTGAAGAGAGAGGTGAAAAGAAGGAAGCTAATGTAAAAGCAAAAACTGTTGCAAAGACACAAGTGCTGGATGGTAAAGTAGAAGGGAAAGCTTATGCAAAATTGAAGACTGTAACTAGGAAAATCAAGAAGCCTGTTGATAAAAAGAAACTGAAAAACAACAACTGTCCCAATTCTGTGTCTGGTGGAAAGAATAGCTTTGTGGAACATGGAAATGATAAAAAGATTCCAGAGGCTTCTTTACTGAAACGAAAAAAGAAAAAGATTCCCCAAAATCTGCAGAGTTCTTCTGTTAGTACAGATGAACCAGAGATTCCAGTAATGCAGTTTGCTGAGAACACTTTGAAGGTAGATAATGAAAGTAAGAGTATCATACCCAAAATCACGGGTGAGGCAAACAAAGCTCCCCGAAAGTTACGATTAAAAACCTATTTCTGTGAGTATTGTCCTGAATCTTTCTCGACATCGTATTACCTGAAGTTGCACATCATGCACCATACAAATGAAAAACCCTACAAGTGTGATATTTGTAACAAAGCATTCAGGATGAGGTGGCGTGTCAAAGTACATCGTGTGATACACGAGGAGATCAAGCCCTTTGCATGTAAAGTTTGTGGTCATAGAACCTGTCGGAAAGACAATTTAACCTCCCACTTGAAACGTGTGCATAATACTCCACTTGAACAGATAGAACTCTTTATCGACGACGTTCCCGTTGCTAAAGTCGAGAGGGAGGAGAGGAAACTTTTCTCGTGTAACATTTGTCCCAGCAAGTATACTCGCAGAGATAACCTGGTTACGCACCTTAGGGTTAAACACAATCTGTCGATGTCAGATGCTGATGCAACCACCAGTGACGAACTTCCCAGGAAGATATCAGGCCGCGTTCGGCCATACTCTTGTACGCTTTGTCGTCGTCATTTCACAAATAAGAAAAATGGCTTCGCTCACCTGAAACTTTATCATCATTTGTCACCTCACGAAATTGAATCATGTCTTGTTTATGAGGAAGGTTCTGAAAAGCTTTAGCCCAGCTTAGTGGAAGCTATGGTTTTATATATAGTACATAGTATATGAAGTATATAAGTTGTGGTTTACTGTACTGTTATTTTATTATGAATTGATAATTGGCTTTTGAATTACTTGCAGAGAAATTCATATTTCATTATTCTATGGAAAGCTTCTTATTTAACTTTTTTAACATATCTGTAAAACAGCTTGAATTTTTCATGTTTCAAGGTATGTAATATGATCTAAATGTGATTTAGGTTTTCAGTGCCTGTGTATAAATTTATGTTCAGAGTTCTTTTGGGTATTATAAATATTAGGGTCACTGGGGTTTAGGGAATTAAGGAATCTGTCTTGTCATACTTGCAGTTCTGACTTGCAGTTCTGGGACTTATCAAACAACAGGGAAAAATTATTTAGAAAAATCTATAATAGGCAAAAATGACTTACTTCCAAAGTGAAGTATTATAATTTTGGTCTAGATGTGACGTGTTGTTACTATTTTGATGTGTTAGCTAATTAAGCTTCAAAGTTACTCTATTGTCTTATTTCAAATAAAAAAAAAAGCTGCAATTTGAGTTGTTAATTGCAGTTTGCTTGTTAAACAAGATTCCACTGATAAATTTACTCAGTATCAGAAAGGATTATCGTTACAGTTGACTCCCCGCCTATTCATTGTTGAGCATTTGCGGTTTCACCTATTCACAGATTTTACTTTGGAATGAATCTCCAAGTTATTTGCAAAAAAAAATTGACTATTTACAGTTTTTTCTTTGGAATGAATCTCCAAATTATTCGCAAAAAAATTGACTATTCACAGAATTTACCTTGGAATGAATCTCCAAATTATTTGCAAAAAAATTGACTACTCACAGATTTTTTCAGTAATTACAGTAATTTCATATTAGTTTTGTGACTGTAGTATTTATTGTTTGAACTATTAAAACAGGCAGTTATAAATATTTTTAGAGGTTGGTCTTTGGTGTTTAAACTATTAAAATAACAGTTACACGCTGTACGAGCCTTGTTATGCGGGGTGGGGTTAAGTATTCGCAAATTTTAGCCATTTTCGGGTGGTTGTGGTCCCTATCCTCCCCAAATGGATAGTGGGGGTTGACTGTATTTATATTTCCACAAAAAATCCATCGTGATATTGTTTTATAAAAGTACTTGTGTAAATAATTTTAAAGTAACCTAAAAAAAAACAATAACAGAGATGGTGATTGTAAACCTCTAGGTGGCACAACTGTCATTGGATATGATTACTTATTTTAGAACGAATAATTGCTTGATTTGTAAATTTTAGAATGAATAATTGCTTGATTTGTAAAAACCTGTTCACTGGTCCAAAAGAAATTATATGTATTGTATTTTATTGAGCTGCAGACTTGTTTTTGTGTAAAAGTAAATATTCCATTGTATAGAAAGAAGTTTTTTCTTTTTTCTGCCCGTTGACATAAATGTGACTTAAACTGAAAATCTGAAGGCAAAGTGACCTTCATTATAGTACATATGTATGTGCCATAGGGGACAACAGTGCTACCTGTAGAGGCCTTTTCTTTGTGTCTGAATACAGTTCTGCACAGGTAAGGACATTTTCTCAGGTTTTATTTTTAACTTGCCAAGGACATATTTTTTTTTTTTTTTTCAAAGATATCAAACTTTAGGAGTAACAACACACTTTGTGGCCCAGTCCTTTTGCTTTTAACTTGCCAAGGACTTCTCTTTAGTTTCAAGATATTTTTACTTAAATTTAAATTCTAGTTTTAGCAATAGACCCTGGCCCAGTCACAAGAGGATCCAGTGTTGTGACTCAGTGGTCTGGTTAAATTACTTAATGATAATGATTGTAGTTTGATAATTTACTTATGTAGTCATCACTTCTAACTTTTTCACCATATTTCAAAAGTAACAGTTTTGTTCAGCATTTTTCTTCAGTTTTGCAATGATGTGCCATTTTAATTTCACCCAAAAATTTAAAGTCCCTTTTTTCATTTTACAATGCAGTACAAGTATATGAGATTTATGCAATTTAACATATTGAAAGTTAAAAAAAAATATATGTTGTTGAGCTTATATTTGTTCCTACACAAATATAAACCTGCATTCTTTACATAGGGATGTTGCTTGCTTACATGAGTTGGAATGGCCGTTAACCTTCAAACAAGGTTGTTAGTTACAGAATGTAAGTGGGGAAAGCACCTCCCAATCGGCAGTCTGCACTCCAATTTGCTATCGGCCCCCATTGTGTGATGACAGCTGCTGCGCGCTCTATCCGACTGCCATTTGACTTTTATTCTTGTGTTATATGAGTGTGTGTGTGTTTACTTTATTTAATTATAACTGTAAAACAGTCAAAGGAGAGGAAATTGTTTGTTTTGAGGCACTGACCATGAATGAACAAACCTTGTACGTAATTGTTTTGTCTCTATGGAAATAGAGACATTGTGTATACGTACAGGCAGTCCCTAGTTATCAGCGGTCTCAGTTAATGATGATCTGGCTCTATGGCGCTTGCCTAGCACCATAAAATCAGCGATTTCGGTCCCATAAATCGCCGAGTTTTGGTTAATGACGGTTTTTGCTTATCGGTACTCCACCAATAACTGCGAACTGCCTGTATTGTGCAGTAAGTAACTGCAACCAAACAAGCTCATGTAGTGAGTGTCGTGTCTAGCTATCTGAAAAGTGGTTGCAGTTTGGCTTAAAAAGAAGAGAGAGAAAGTTTCCATAGTGTAATTGAAGTGCAATACTCTGCTGGTGTCACACAGGATTCTCACTGATTCCTAATTGGGCCCAGCCAAGCTTCCTCCTGCTGTTGCTGCTCCTAAGGGAGTGGTTTCCCCACCACTATCTCCTACTGCTTCATGAGTAGAAAGTTGGGGAGGGGGGGCAGCTGGGCAGTTGCCCAGTATGATTCCTCTCTGGTGGTCTCTTGTTTGCTTGATGGGGGAGTTATCCTCCTCGGGGCAAAGGGGAAGAGTGCCTCCTTTAACCTGAC
>NC_061098.1:53989595-54026769 GCF_015104395.2 Macrobrachium nipponense | reverse complement strand
CCTCCTTTAACCTGACTTATGTGTCATGAAGCCAGAGGGGCTTAGGAAGTTATAGCCTTCCCTAGACCTCCTGAGGGTAGCCAAGTGTAGAGGGTTTGATATCCCACTTAACCCTGGACAGGTTAGCAGGGTCGAGCTTGACCCGAGGGGGGTTTCAAAAAACATGTTTTTTTTCCCCATAAATCACCATCTATCTCGAATCTGAGTGTGATCAATCTGCAAGAGGGTAGCAGAACACACACTACAATCATGTCAAAACTTGCGTTTGCCTTGCCTTTGTCCTTTCCCCTTTTCTGAGTAATAGTTTGTTTTGAACATGTGTGGGATACAAAGGCAAAGTTATCAAGTAGTGATTTCCTGTCTAATACTGTTGACTCTGGGATAGTTTAATATTGTTGGAAACTCTAGGTATGTGGTGTGTGCACATTATCATGCCTTTGGTTGTGGCTGAGAAGACTTATATTGTCAATTACTCCAATTTCTTTTGAATGCCAATTTCTTAGTTTTTGCATTTTTCATCAACAATGGCCAGCAGGCAGTATTCTCTGGGGATGGATTTCATCAACTTCTAATGGAATGATAGTGATTTTGATGATAATTTAGAGGTTGCTGACAACTCTATTTGGCAAGAAGCCAAGTTTATGAGCTAGAGTTGGACACCTGTGGGATGACCTTGAGATATTACGACACAAGAGGGGGAGAGTGGGGGAGAGAGGGGATGGGCCTCTGTGTTTTCTGGTGACAGATTACATGAGCTTATGTCAATAAATCATGACCTCTCTCTCCACACTGGAGAGAGAGAGAGACAGAGAGAGAGAGAATAACATTTCTGATATGAGAGTAAATTACATCTTAGTGCAGATATTTTTACATAATTCCACTTTAGAATAATATGAGTTTATTCTATAAAACAATTAGCCTTTTCCTATTTAATTTAGGTACCAAAATAATTGTGGAATTTTGACAATTTGTTTGGCCTAAAAAACATACCATTTTTTTTTCTTTTTCTTTTTTTTACCTCTATGAGTCCGACACCTTTTCTGGCAGTCACATATTATAAACAGTAGTTTTAGGAAGGATTCCCTCAATTTTTCTGTGTATATAGCGTATTTTGTATTTTTTGTAAATAATTTCGTAAATTATTGTTTGAGACAGAGAGAGAGAGAGAATAATATTTCTTATATAACAGTAAATTACATATTAGTGCAGATCTTTTTACATGATTCTGTTCTAGGATAATATGAGTTTATTCTATAAAAAAAATTAGCCACCTCCTATTTCATTTAGGTACCCCAAAAAATTTGTGAAATTTTGACTTTTTTTTTTTCGCCCAAAAAAAACACCCTTTTTTCTTGTTTCAGATTTTGACCTCTATGGGTCCTACACCTTTTCTGGCAATCACATATTGTAAATAATAGATTTACAAAGGATTCCCTTAATTTTTGTGTGTATATAGTGTGTTTTGTATTTTTTTTAAATATTTTTGTAAATTATTTTTTTTACTTATTTTTTAAATATATTTGTAATAAATTTTTAATTTGTAGATGGGTATGATTTATCTTCTCGGTAGTGTTCGGTAATAGTGAAATTGATTTTAGAAATTAAAATGTTCAGCATAGCTGCAGTTTTTGAATTTTCACAAATTTTTCTGGGTGCTTGGGTCAAGCTCGACCCTGCAAACCTTTAAAGGGGCACCAAAATAGTGATACCTGTCCAGGGTTAAGGGCCTCCAAAGCCCTTCCTTTAACTGCGCTGCCATGACTGCGTCTATGGTCACAATGTCTACCAGTTCAAGGGCCACCACTACAGCGTGGTTCCTTTTGGTCATGCCTCATGAAGTGTGCCCACAAGTTATTTCCCGGCTTCATGTTCTCTTGGTGACGTCCTTTTTCACACCTTGTTGTCCAAGATCTGCCTTGACTTGAAGAAGTTGAAGAGGAATCTGAAGTCATCATCGACGTCTACGTCTTCGTCGTGTACCATCACCTCTTACCTTCCAAAGCTAGCAAGTGGAGGAAGAAGAAGGCTGCCTCTCCCAGCTGTAAGCATTCGGATAGGGCTTCTAATGGCCACCCTTCTTTCACTGAGATGCCTGTTATTCCATGGACCTCCGGTGCACTGGTACCAGTCCCAGGAATTCATCTTCCCCAGGCTGGTAAGGGTCCCTAGTCTGTGGACCTGGGCCCTGCCCAGCGAGAGAGCTCAAAATGTGCAGGAGCTTACTCACCCCCTGCCTTCTGTATAGGAACAGTGACACTTGGCTACTGGTCTGTTCACCTGGGAAAGGCAAGTACTGTAGAGGTCTGGCTTTTAAGATGACTATAGCACATCTTTGGGACAGTTCCATCCATGCTCACGTAAACAGGTCTGTTTTCCCTGGGACAGCTCCGACCACCTTCATGTGAACGGGACCACTTTCCCTGACCCATATGGCTGTTGTCACCATGAGTTGATGATTGCTCATACCATTCCTCACCTGCAGGGACTTTAGCCTCCTAAGGATATGCTCCAGGTTTGGTCTTGGAACCCTATCAGTCGTTTGCTTGAGTGTTAGAGAGGTCATTCTGGGGGCTCTGGCTAGCATCCCCCTCCTACAGAGGGAGTAACTGAGAAGGCCATAATCTGGAAGGGCTCGAGGGCCCTATACCCCAGGAATCAGACACCCCTGAGTTGCAGAGGAGTTATTCAAAGATCGTCTGTTTGATATGGCAATACAACACTCGCGAGGAAGAGATCATGGTTTCTCCATGGACTGTTTGTCAATCCTCAAAGCATTTTGGTGACCACAAAATGAACCCAATGTGTCGATGTGCTTGTTATGGTTGAGACTTGCTGGATGGGTCTTGGACCAGGTGAATTCTCATGTATCTGAGCAAGACAATTTGCTTAGGTCTAGCTGCTCATGCAGGATACTTCCTCTGCCTCTCACTTATCAGAGGAGATAGTACAATACCTCGGAGAACCCTTTGACGACTAAGTAGGTTGACCTGAACTTGGTTTACCTGTGTCTGGGTCTGTTGTTGGACCACCTCAGTGCAGAGGGAGTTTCTCTTTTGCAGCAGGAGACAGCGACTCTGGAATCGACTGCCATGGCAGCTTTCCAGATGGTCTCCTGGGTAGATCTTTGGTCCCTTGCAGTTGCCAAGATTGCTTCTTCCTCTTTGGCTTCTCTTATTCCAACTAGGCTGATATTGTCTGGCGATAGAGCCATCTCATACCTTGCCCACCAGACAGCTAACTTGTGGGCAAACCTGCTGCTCAGGAATGTACTGGTACTGGGTTCTGCTTCTCTCTTGCCTAGAGAAGCCCTAGAGAAGAAGTGGATGCTGCGATAGACAGGCTAAGAACTGAGACTAATGATCTTGTTCACCAGGCAGTGGCCAAAACCTTTGGGTCTTCACATGTCACTGCAGCCTCACCCAAAGGTCAGGTAGGCACTTCTTCTTGGGGTCTTAGGAAGTCCCAGGCTTTCACGGTCCCTAGCAGGAATACCCAGTCTTCTTCTACCCCCGGCCAGGAAGTGTGTGCAACAGCACCCCTTTCAGCCCTCTGCCCAGATGGTGAAAGGGGGAAAGGGTAAGAAAAAAGGAGCAGGAAGCTAGGGAAAGTGTTCCTGCTTGCCATCGAGTGATTGGGCAACATGGCAGCAATACAGAGCAGAAACCTGGGTAGTGAATGTTTTACAGGCAGGATATCTACTTCCCTTAGAGTTTCCTCCACCCCTTATTGACGATTCGGGTCACTTCTGGACTTATGTTCCCAGCTCGCTGAACAATCGTACCCGGTGAGAAGAAGTGAAGTCGATGCCGAAGAAAGACGCTGTAAAATTTGTGAGAGACTGTCTCCTGTGTTTTACAGCTGTTTTTTTTTGTTGTAGAGAAGATGACAGGTGGTTGGAAACCAGTCATAGATATCTCTCCCCTGAACTGATTGTATCGCCAGACTCGGTTAAGAAGGAAATGTATAGTCAGTACTTGATTCCATCAGGGAGTCCAACTGATGCTTTCGTTGGACCTAAAGGATATGTATTTTCAAATAACCACGCACCAGTCCTCCCACAGGTACCGTATGTTTCCATGCATAGGACAACCTTTAGATGAATCGAAGTAAAAAGGTTTGGCAATTTTTCATGAATTTATAGTATAGTAAGATGGCTGCTAAATTACAAAACCATATTTGTATAGGCTAGCTTTTGCAATAAGAGGTATCTTATGAAATATTGGTTATTCAGGCTGTCCCCGGGTATCAGCTGGGGTTCGGTTCTCAGTAGGATGCTGCTGACAAGCGAAATCTGCCATTAACCAAAACTCGCTGATTTATGTTGTGGCGCTATAACTCTATTATTGGAATTGATAACCTGAACTTAGCGTGTTATGGCACCCTAAATTGCTAATTGTATGGCGCTATAAAAAGCATCATAAAACTGGGCCGCCATTTACCAAGTCCACTGATATCCGGGAGCTGCCTGTATAAAGATAATGTTATTTATAAGTGCTGTTTGCTTACTGTATCCTTAGAAATTCAAAGTAAATGAGATAACAAAGTCGATTCTATATCATATTTTTCCATTAAAATTCCGTATTAATTTACCATTTACCCATATCAATCATGGAACCTCCAGTGAAAAGAAGAAAATATGAGGCTAGTTTTATATTGTAAGTTATAGAAGTAGCCAAGAATTCAAACAACTGAGAGGTGGTACAAGAATGGAGAAAGAATGAGGATAATTTAAGAAAGATAGGTACCCAAACAAAAATGTGCAATGAGAAGAGGAAGCACTTGGCCGAAGTTGAAATATGGTGTCGCAGAATGAGCAGTCCAGCAGAGCAGATGGCCATATTCTAACCAGAAATAAAATAAGATCATATGCCCTAAAATGGGCTACTTCAGCAAAGAAAAAAGTAAAGTTTTGAAAGACTTCAAAGCAACAGCAGGTTTAACAATTTTATGAATAGAAAAGATGTAGTACAGCCCCCCCTATTTTTACTTGGAAGTAGGTTCCAGAGCCTACTGCAGAAATACAAAAAAACTCAAAAAATGCATATAACTGGCTTATAACTGCCAAATGCCCTGTACCCCTATACTAAAATGTTATAACTGCATATTTTAGCATTTCACTGCTTAATTTGATAGTTCAAACAAAAAATACACCCAAACCATCATCCCAAAGTAACCAACCTTACATTACAATACTCTTTACTGCTACTGTTACTCTTAAGCAACTATATACACCCCTAAAACGCTTATGCAGTGCCCTCTGTTTTACGCGCTTCACTCTTTTGCGGTCCACTTTGTCACGGATTTTTGTGAAACACAGTCACTTTTCCACAGGGAACTTTCACTAACTTGCACATTTTATCTATGGACCTTATCTAAAATTGTTACTAATTTGCTTTTTTCAAAGACCAATACTATTCCCTAACTACTGTATTTTTTCAAATTGTGTTTGACTAAATGCTGATTATGATAACAATTATTTACAGTATCCTTGTATATTGTAGTTATGTACAGTGGTACCTCGAGATACGAAAGGCTCAACTTACGAAAAACACGAGATACGAAAGCTAATACAAAAAATTTTACGGCTCTACATACGAAAATTGCTCAAGATACGAAAGGTTGTTGCTGTAAAGTCCGAGATTCGCCCGGACCACCGATAACAATTTTGAAACTCATGCGCCGCCAACTGAGGAGACTCGCCACCATCCTCCTGCTCTCCCATTGGTTCCTGATGTTAGTCACCGCCATGAGATCCTTCTCTCCTATTGGTTAGCATCCCTCCCATCATGCATCTACTACGTAGCGGCGTGCCTCCGGCCACCGTTTCGGGGGTTACCAGCATTGTTATCGTACGCACGCGGTATTCGTTCTTTCTAACGATTTCGTTTTATTAACCCCTTAACGCCGAAGCGGTATTTTAAAAATCGTCTCCCGTATGCCGGCGGCGTTCGCGAGTGAGCGCCGAAGCGGAAAAAAATGTTTTTTTCAAAAAATCAGAGCACGCTTAGTTTTCAAGATTAAGAGTTCATTTTTTTGGCTCCTTTTTTTATGTCATTTGCCTGTAAGTTTATAGTATGCCAAACCATCAGAAATGAAAAAATATTTCATTAATTATAATTAAATATTGGGATATATGACAGCGTGAAAAAAAAATTTCATATACAGTAAGTCCTGGGCGGGTTACGCCTGGTCTCGACTTACGAGTTTCGTGGTTGTTACGAACGCGCCCCCATAAAAATATAAAAAATAATAAAAATAATTTTGCGTCGTTCCGTCTTACGCGGTTTAGCGTCGTAAGCAATGTAAACAAACGCGAACTAGTTCCGGGCGCACGGCGGAAGATACGCTTTGTGGGGGAGAGGACGGCGTCGCTTCGCTACGCTCATTCCTCCGCGGCCCATACGCCATTTTGGTTGTTTACATGCTCTCTCTCCCTCGTGTTGTATCGTTTTTTGTAACTTTTTGCTCTTTGTTATGGCTCCCAAGCGCAAGGCGGACTCTTCTGATGGTAGTGCATCGAAGAAAAGAAAGGCCATCACCATGGAAATTAAAGTGGACATTATAAAGCGATCTGAGAAGGGAGAAACGCCAACAAACATTGGCCGCTCGCTTGGCCTTAGCCGTTCGACCGTTGCTACCATTATCAAAGATAAAGAGCGCATCGTTGAACATGTGAAAGGATCTGCTCCTATGAAAGCGACAGTGATAACTAAGCAGCGTAGTGGTCTAATAATTGAAATGGAAAGGTTATTGGTGCTTGGTTGGAAGGACCAAAATCAACGGCGTATCCCAGTCAGCCTTATGGTGATTCAGGAGAAGGCGAAAAGATTGTTTGAAGCTTGTTGAAAAAAGAAAAGGGGGAGGGAAGTGAAAGTGAAGAGTTTGTGGCTAGTAGGGGTTGTTTATGCGATTTAAGGCTCGGGCCAATTACCATAACCTTAAATTGCAAGGTGAAGCTGCTAGTGGGGGATGAGAAAGCAGCGAGTGAATTTCCTAAAGCGTTGTCTGAGATAATTAAGGAGGGGGGTTATTCTGCTCAGCAAGTGTTTAACGTAGACGAGACAGGTTTGTTTTGGAAACGTATGCCTAACCGCACTTACATCGCCAAGGAGGAGAAGTCAGCACCCGGTCATAAAGCCAGCAAGGAGAGGCTAACTTACTTCTTGGGTGTAATGCTGCTGGCGACTTCAAACTGAAGCCCTTGTTGGTGTATCAGGCTGAAAATCCAAGGGCACTCAAGGACATTTGGAAGGGTCAACTACCAGTAATTTTGGAAGTCCAAACAAGAGGCATGGGTGGACACTTGCAGTGTTTGAGGACTGGTTCGTAAACCATTTTGTTCCAAGTGTGGAGCGGTATTGCGCCTCCAAGGGTATCCCCTTTATAAGGTGTTGCTAGTGCTGGACAATGCCCCTGGACACCCTGCCCAGCTGGGAGACTTCAACCCTAATGTCAAGGTGGTTTACCTTCCACCTAATACCACGGCCCTTTTACAGCCTATGGACCAAGGAGTGATTGCTTCGTTCAAGGCCTACTACCTACGAAGGACAATTGCTATGGCTTTACAGGCAACTGAAACCAAGAAGGACTTGACTCTGAAGGACTTTTGGAAATCCTACAACATCCTTGATGCTGTAAAGAACATTGCTAATTCCTGGGAGGAGGTTAAGCAAACAAACATGAATGGTGTCTGGAAGAAAATTTGTCCTCAATTTGTGAATGATTTCCATGGGTTTGAGGACACAGTTCAGCTAGTTGTCAAGAACGTTGTTGCCCTGAGTAAGGAAATCAATTTGGAGCTGGAGGTTGATGATGTTACAGAGCATGCTGGAGTCTCATGGCGAGGAGTTATCTGCTGAGGACCTGATACAACTGGAGAAGCAGATAATAGAGGAAGAAGAAGAAGCACCCACCCCAGAGCCTAAGGCTTTCACAAGGCAGGACTTGATAAGAGGTTTTGCAGAGTTGCAGCAAGCGTTGTCAACTTTTGAGGCTCAGGATCCCAACCAGGTTCACTAGGGTTTCAGAGGCGTCATGGATTTGATGCAGTGGTTACAAGGAGATCTTGGATGAAAAGAGGTCGCTCTCTGTTCAGACTAACCTGGAGCAGTATTTTAAGAAGGTAGAGAGGCCTGCAGGAGATCCTGTACCCTCTACCTCAGCTGCCTCTGCTAATCCAGACTCGCCTGCCCCACAATCTCCAGCACCTTCTGAATGTTCTGCTAACCCAGACTCACCTGCCCCAGTATCTCCAGCACCTTCTGTAGGTTCTGCCTCACCTAAAGACTCACCTGCCCCAACATCTCCAGTAGTATGTTCTGCCTCACCTCAAGAATCACCTGCCTCAGCATCTCCAGTACTAGTATGTTCTGCCTCACCTCAAGAATCATCTTGCCTCAGCATCTCCAGCAACTTCTGGAGGTTCTTTTTCTCTTCACTAACCTCCCCCAGTCTCTCCAGCACCGCAGCTTCCTCTCCAGTGTGCAAGCCAATCAAACTAATAAAGGTAAGGAATTGTTCTCTCGTTGTTATTGATAGGTATTTACATTAAATCATGTGGTATTTTTCAATGTTCCGACTTACGCTGAAAATCGTGTTACGACGCATCGTAAGAACGGATCAACGTCGTAACTCGAGGACCCCCTGTATATGTAATTGTATACAAATCGCGCTGTGAGCAAATCGGTTAAAGCTAACGAGTTAATTTTTTTCGTTGGATTGTACACTAAATTGTGATCATTTTGGTATATAACACATTGTAAAACGATCAAGGCAACACACAAAATATTATCACAAAATGATGCATGAATTCGTAACGCGCGGACATAAAAAAAACTGTTTTTAAAAATTCACCATAAATCGAAATATTGTGCTAGAGACTTCCCGTTTGTTGCAAATGAAGGTAATTGATTGAATATTACTAGACTGTAAGTGTTGTAGCTTACAATTGCAGTTTTCGACCATTTCGGTCGAGTTAAAGTTGACCGAAGGACAAATTTTTTCTATTTATCGTTATTTATAAGAAAATATTTCATAACTGATAAAAGCTACAACCATAGGTTGTTTTTTGTTGTATTCTACATGAAATTGCACACATTTTCATATATAAAACTTTATGTAACGGCTAATTTAAAATGGTGCAAACATTACGACAATCGGACAAAAAAATTTATAATTTTTTCTGAAGAGTTACCGCGCGGACATAAGGAAAATGTTTATTTCATAAATTCACCATAAATCTAAATATTGTGCTAAAGACTTCCAATTTGTTGCAAAATAAATGTAAATGATTGAATATTACTAGAATGTAATAGTTTTTAGCTTACAATTGCATTTTTCGACCATTTCAGTCGAGTCAAAGTTCACCGAAGGTTGAAATTTTGGCACTTATCGTTATTTATATGAAAATATTTCAAAATGATAAAAGCTACAACCATGGTTTTTTTTTTATTCTACATGAAATTGCGCACATTTTCATATATAATACTTCATGTAACGGCTAATATAAAATGGTGCAAAAATTATGTCAAAGTGACTAAATAATTTCTGAGATGTGTCGCTGATACTTTTTAGTGCGAGAAGAAAGAAATTTGCGCTTATGCACCTGGGTAACGATTGTAAACATAACAACGCCTTGATCCGTGAGCTCCCAGCATCCCCCAAGGCGCGTGATTCAAAAGTTTTCGCCTAGTAGGCCTATAACTATTCCGCAAATTTTTTAAAAAAATTTTATATTGACGTACCATACGTCCAATCGGCACCCAACAGACAATTTATATCAACGTTTAATATGTCCAATCGGCGTTAAAGGGTTAATGTAAAATCGTTAGTGATTTTGTTGTAGTATACTTTATCGTGTTGTTTGAGAACTTTACTCCATACTTATACGTACTACATAACATAATTACGTACAGTATATACGTAGTCATGGGTCCCAAGAAACTTGAAATTCATGGAAAGAAGAGGATGCTCTCTTTGGAAACGAAGATGGAGATTATCAAGAAGTATGAAGCTGGTATGTGATTGAGTGTGATCGCCAAGGAATACGACCAAAATCCGTCGACAATAGGCACCATCCTTAAGCAGAAGGATGCCATCAAAGCAGCTACACCTTCTAAGGGTGTCACTATTTTGTCCAGCAAGAGGACCCATGTGCACGACGAGATGGAAAGGCTTCTTCCTGTCTGGATAAAAGACAAAGAAATCGCTGGCGATACGATAACTGAGACGGCAATCTCCCACAAGGCCAGTGCTATTTTCAGCGATTTGATTGCCCAGGCCGAAGACGACGGAGGAGAAGGGACATCAACGCCAACCCCAGACTTCAAGGCTTCGCATGGGTGGTTCGAGAAATTCCGTAAACGGACTGGCATCCATTCGGTGGTGCGGCATGGGGAGGCTGCCAGCTCGGACACGAAAGCGGCCGAAGCCTTTAAAAAGACGTTCGACGAGATGATGACCAAGGAAGGCTACAGTTCTCAGCAAGTCTTCAACTGTGATGAGACTGGCCTTTTTTGGAAAAAAATGCCTCGGACGTACATCACGGAGGAAGAGAAGAAGCTACCTGGGCATAAGCCTATGAAAGACAGGCTTACGCTCGCAATTTGTTCGAACGCCAGTGGGGATTGCAAGGTGAAGCCCCTCGGCAAATCCATGGGGCTGGTCGTCGACGAGGACGACATCAACGACCTTCTCGAGGAGCACCAAGAGGAGCTTACGACGGATGACCTGAAGGAGTTGGAGGCCATGCAACATAACGTCGTTCAAGAGGAGTTCTCTAGCAGCGGCGAGGAGGAGGACGACGACCCTATGACAAGGGCAGAAATTAAGGATGTTCTAGCTGCTTTTCATAAAGTGCAATCATTTGTAGAAAAAAGACACCCCGAAAAGGCTTACACAGGTTGTATGCTTGCGCAGTTCGATGACGCTTGCCTGAGTTGTTTCAGGAACATTGTGAAAAGTAGGCAGAAGCAATCTTCCTTGGATAGTTATTTTTTAAAGAGGCCTTTAGTACTAGCAGGAGTAAGCAAAAAGGAAGAACCAAGTGATACTAAAAAACAGAAAGTTGAAAGTAGTGATGAAGTTGGAATTTTGTAAAAAAAAAAAAAAAAAAAAAAAAAAAAAAAAAAGTACGTAAAGTATAAAAAAGTACAAAAAAAATTAAAAATCAAAAAAAGAAAAAATTTTTTTTTTAAATTTTAGTTTTTTGTAAAGTTAAATGTTACAGTTTTGTTAATGTGTTTCGTAAAATTTAGTTTTATGTATGTTTTCCTTACATTTTTTATGTGTTTCGTAAAGTTCAGTGTACGTACGTATCTGCCATTTGTCCTTCTCCTCTGTCGCCACTTTCGGAGATAGCCTCACTCGAAAGGTAAGCTTCCACATTTTACTACATATGTACAGTATTTCTTGTATACCATGTACACTAATACACTTTATTTACAGGTAATTAGCAGTACGTATTAAGTTAGGTATTGAATGGTCCAAATTTTTGTAGTATTTCATTGTTTATAGGTCAATTTAGCTTTATTATGAAATTTACTGGGGTGTTTTTGGAGGGCTTGGAACGGATTAGCCATTTTACATGTAAAATGCGGTCCAAGATACGAAAAGCTCATGATACAAAGGCCGCCTCGGAACGGATTAATTTTGTATCTCGAGGTACCACTGTATTTATTAAGCTCATTCCCGTTTGGGCCCCATACTGAGCATAACAGGTGTATGTCTCTCTCTCTCTCTATCTCTCTCTTCTTCTCCTCCTCTCTCTCTCGCTCTCTCTCTCTTTTCTCTCTCTCTCTCTCTCTCAGGGTAATGTAAGATGTGATTGAAAATTTTTAGCTGTAAAGATTTTTTATGATATAGCATACTGTACAATGTTTAAAATATTCACTGATTATGTATTTCCATTTTCCAGTAAAAGCAGACTGAAAAATAAAATGAAAATAATTAGTAAATGTTTTAAATATTGTACAACATACGTTATTATAAAAAATTTACACTACTATCATCATTTCAATTACATCTTACATTACCCTGAGAGAGAGAGAGAGAGAGAGAGAGAAATTGGTGTAGGAATAAATGGGAGTGGTTTTGATGGCGGTTGTGTGTCTGTTGTGGTGATCGTCGTGTATATCAGTGGCGAGCAATGGGCGGGAGAAATGAGAGAGTATGGGAACAGAGCTGGTGCTGGTCAGACTGTTTATGGTAGCAGTATTATTGATGGTCAGTTATTTTGTGTTATTTGAAGCTGTTATTTGAATTACTGTTGGTATTGTATGTTTGAAGGTTGTGCTTGTGAGCTCTGTTGGGTTGTAGATGAGTTGTGAGTTGTTGAGTGTTGTGTTTGTGGTTCCTGGGTGTTGTAGGCAGTGTGTTGACTTGTGTTGTTGTTTTTTGGTGTTGATAGTGGTTATTTGTGCAGTGGTCTTTTGTTGTATAGTTGTTGAATTATTGTATGGCTGTTGTCCTTGTTTGGTTGTTTGAGTGTTGCGTTACAACGGCTAGCCTAGCCTAGCTTAGCTTAGCTTAGCTTAGCTTAGCTATATCCAGCGGACAGCAATGCAGCTCCTCACCATGAGTGTTTGGTAAGTATAAGTGTGGTTGAGAGTTTTTTGTTTTGTTTTTAAGCTTGTATTCCTGCCACAGGGTGATCGGTATGGTCTTGGCTTGCCACCTTGGTGGCTGGGGGTTTGATTCTCAGGCATTCCACTGAGGCATGAGAAGTATATTTCTGTTGATAGAAGTTCCATGCAACGTAAAAACAACATACAAACGGGTAACTGGATTAATTGTCAAACATTCTGTAAGACAGATTTATTTTATTTGTATTGAAAATTTATTTAGATTTTATATTAAACATTTTAGAGATATTTTGCTGTTTATACTTTAATATTAATATTTTATAATTAGTAAATCTCAAATTAAGTGGTAAAAAGTTGAAATAGTTACAAGCATCTCAGTTTATGGGGTATTGGGTATTTGGCAGTTATAAACCAGTTATAAGTTTTTGTAGAGGAGAGTTTTGCATTTCCGTGGCAGGTTCTGGATCCTTATACCGTCACCAAACCTGACAGTTAAAAAAAAACCTCAAGCTATCATCCCAGAACAACCTGATATCATTTCAAAGTCATTGCAAAGTTGAGTACCAGCCAACAACTGGTACTCATAACTATTCCATATCATTCAGACTCACTTTTTCTTTGGCCTCCATAATGTTGCGTATAGTTCTCCTCATACTGTAATGCACTGGACATAGATACATTTTACATATATTTCATATTTTCCTGTGTTGTAAGATTATTTTGAAATTATATTTACTGTACAATTATGTAATTTAGGATAGTACTACTGTATAGACCGTATCTAAAATGTATGTGTGTAGTTTAGATCAACCAGACACTTACGTACCTCCAAACAGAATTGTAGGTTGTGGGGGCTTTTCAAGTTACACAAATGGAGTATGATTCTTAAATAAAACTGATTCTCCATAACCTAATATATTAACAATAATTTTACAGTATGCAACTTAATCTAATCATATCATCTAATACCTAACTAAGCCTAACATATTATTACCCCAACCACTTAAGAACCTAAGTTTAATTCCTTAATCCTAATATTGCGACGATACCTGCATAAACTTTTGAATTTCCTCTTGTCAGCAGCTCCTTCTGCAGAGAGCCTCTGGTTCATTTTTAGTTCCTGAATTAATATTTCCAGCTGCTCTTACATGCATAGTCTGGAATTATTGACCTTCCTCAACACTGCTGTCTTCTTGCTCAAGTACTCAATTTCTTGGAGTTGATCCTCAATGACAGCCTGTTGCTGCTTGAGGTTTAACTCTAGTACCCGATTGCACTCCAGCTAAGTCTTCACGAAATCTGTAGGCCATCGATCTTGCCAGCATACTACCACATCGTCGTTGGGCTCAGAAAGAAAAGGGACCACAACAACTGGCAAAACTGTCTCTCAGCTTCCACTGTTGAGCACAGGTGAAGAGGAACCTCAGTTCTTTCTCATTCCTATCTACTAAACTGCAATGAAAAAAGAAAAGACAAACATTAATATTCAACAATCCCTCACCCACAAGCACAACATAAAATAAAAAAAACTACAGTTTGCGTAACCTTATCAACCTAACAACTACAAAGTAATATATAGAAAGAATCAAATATTAATTCACACAAACCAACTTCATTGTTTCGCTACCACAAGGTTTATGTCATGTTAGTATTTTCGTCATTACATACAAGTACATTTGTGATGAAAAAAATATTTGCTACGCTAAGTTTATGGTTTACATCCTTATGAGGTTAGTCCTCACCATCTCCCCTAAATTTATTAAAAAATTCTTGTGCACTCTCTCTCTCTCTCTCTCTCTCTCTCTCTCTCTCTCTCTCTCTCTCTCTCTCTCTCTCTCTCTCTCTCAGTCAGTATATATTTAAATGAAATTAGTGAATATACAGTGTTGCGCTATAAAAAAACAAATTGGTGATAGTTTTAGAGATACAGCCCAAAGAAAAATCTGTAAATTAGTGAAATTTCCCCTGTGAACAAGTGAAAGATGTGTGTCCACAAAAATACTCATCAAAATGAAGCACGGAAATGTGAAAAGTGTGAAAACTTGGGAGCACTGTAATATATGAGGGAAAACAAAAACTGCCCCAAAAATAACTAGTTTTCACCATTTTGTCATTCAGACAAGGGAAATGCATCAGTTTCCATTGTTACATATTGGAAATATGGATGAAAGTAAAGGATGGAAGACAAGGTCTATGATGGTATTAGTAGTACCTGCATGACTGATGGTATAAAATTGAAACCTATGGTTATTTTTAAATGCAAAACATTTAAAAATACTCGGGCATTCCAGTGAGGTGTTAGAGATGTGTATTTCTGGTGATAGAAGTTCACTCTCGATGTGGTTTGGAAGTCACGTAAAGCCGTTGGTCCCGTTGCTGAATAACCACTGGTTCCATGCAACATAAAAACACCATACAAACAAACAAGTTTCCTCCTGGTGTTTTTGTTCAATTTCACAAGTAAGGGTCGATGGACAAGAGTGGCGTAAAATTATGGATTGAGAATGCATACAGGCAGTCCCCGGTAATCGTCTGACTCGGTTAATGGCGACCCGGTATCATGGCACTTGTTTAGAACCATAAAATCTGCTATTTATGGCGCCATAATGGACCTTGTTTCAGTTATCAGCGCCATAAGGTGCTGATAATAAGAGTTATGGCACCATAACATAACTAAGCACCATTAACTGAAACTTGGTGCCATAAGCGCCATATGTCACTGAGTTTCAGTTAATGGCAGTTTTTGCTTATCAGCAGCCCCCCTGAGAACAGAATCCCCGCCGATAACCTGCGACTACCTGTATTAGGAACAGACAGCCATACGAAACGAACACAGTTTATTAGGTTGAGATATGTACTGAAACCACAAAACGGTGAATGCTAAAACCTGGTTATCACGAACCAATACTGATATTGCAGTTAATCCTGATGGGTTGACAGTCATACTGAAACCACTTGATGTCAATTTAAAAAAGTTATTTAAAGATAATGAGAGAGCAGTGGAATGAATGGAGAAAATTCTTTACAAAAGATGGAGCTATGCGTGGTGCCTCACTTGATGTTCTCTGGGTTTTTGTTATAAAAGCAAGGGGAAATTTAAAATAGAAAGTAGAAAGTGTCATCAAATCATTTAAAATGTTGTATCTCTAATGTCATGGATGTTACCAAAGATGATGAACTGTATGATAAGGATGATGAAGCCAAGATCGACTTACCAGAACCAGACTTGAATCCCCTAAAATGATGGCATATATGATGAACCTTGTGTTATGTATAGGAACATACCTTTTCAAAATAGGAATTTGATGGGTTGTAGATATATACATGTGGCAAGTTTGATGTTTATTAACCCTCTTACGCCTAAGCCCTAAAAACCAAAACGTCTCCTGTATGCCGAGGCGGGTTTGGAGTGAGCGCGGAAGCGGAAAAAATAATTTATTCAAAAAATCACAGCATGCTTAGTTTTCATGATTAAGAGTTCATTTTTGGCTCCTTTTTTTGTCATTGCCTGAAGTTTAGTATGCAACCATCAGAAATGAAAAAAAATTTAATTATCATATATAAATAATGCGATATATGGTAGCAAAAAAAGAAATTCATACATACTAATTGTATTCAAATCGAGCTGTGTGAAAAACGGTTAAAGCTAACGAGTTACTTTTTTTCGTTGTATTGTACACTAAATTGCGATCATTTTGATATGTAACACATTGTAAAACGATCAAAGCAACACAGAAAAAATATTATCACAAAATGATGCATGGATTCGTAACTCGCGGACATAAAATTTTTTTTTCAAAAATTCCCCATAAATGTAAATATTGTTCTAGAGACTTCCAATTTGTTTCAAAATGAAGACAAATGATTGAATATTACGATACTGTAAGAGTTTTAGCTTAGAATTGCAGTTTTCGACCATTTTGGACGAGGTTAAGTTGACTGAATGTCAAAATTTTTATATACATATTTTTTTATATGCAAATATTGCAAAAATGAGAAAAACTACAACCTTCAAATATTTTTTGTTGTATTCTTCATGATTTTGCGCACATTTTCATATATGAAACTCTATAAAATGCCTAATATGAAAAGGAGCAAATATTAGGAGAATACGACGTGCAAATCGGCGCGCGGAGGGAAAGAAAGTATTTTTTAAAAATTCACCATAAATCTAAATATTGTGCTAGACACTTCGAATTTGTTTCAAAATGAAGATAAATGACTGTATATTACTAGATTGTAAGAGTTTTAGCTTACAGTTGCGTTTTTTGACTTTCGGTAGAGTCAAAGTTGACCGAACGTAATTTTTTTTCTATTTATCGTGATTTATATGCAAAGATTTCGAAAAAGAGAAAAGCTACAACCTTCAATAATTTTTTGTTGTATTCTACATGAAATTGCGCACATTTCCATATGTAAAACTTTATGTAACAGCTAATTTAAAATGGTGCAAACATTACGACAATCGCACGAAAAAATTTCTGATTTTTTTCTGAAGAGTTACCGCTCGGACGTAAGGAAAAAGTTTTTTTTTCATAAATTCACCATAAATCGAAATATTGTGCTAGAGACTTCCAATTCGTTGCAAAATGACGGTAAATGATTGAATATTACTAGAATATAAGAGTTTTAGCTTACAATTGCGTTTTTCGACCATTTCTGTAGAGTCAAAGTTGACCGAAGGTTGAAATTTTTGCACTTATCGTTATTTATATGAAAATATTTCAAAACTGATAAAAGCTACAACCATGGGTTGTTTTTAGTTGTATTGTGCATGAAATTGCGCACATTTCCATATATAAAATTTTATGTAACGGCAAATTTAAAATGGTGCAAACATTAGGACAATCGGACGAAAAAATTTATCGGAAGAGTTACCGCACAGACGTAAGGAAAATTTTTTTTCATAAATTCACCATAAATCGAAATATTGTGCTAGAGACGTCCAATTTGTTGCAAAATGAAGGCAAATGATTGAATATTACTGGAATATAAGAGTTTTAGCTTACAATTGCGTTTTTCGACCATTTCGGTAGAGTCAAAGTTGACCGAAGGTTGAAATTTTTGCACTTACCGTTATTTATATGAAAATATTTCAAAACTGATAAAAGCTACAATCATGAGTATTTTTTTGTTGTATTTTACATGAAATTGCGCACATTTTCACATATAATACTCCATGTAACGGATAATTTAAAATTGTGCAAAAATTATGTCAGTGACGAAATAATTTTTGAGATGTGTCACTGATACTTTTTAGTGCGATAAGAAAGAAATTTGCGCTTGCACGCCTGCGTAACGATTGTAAACAAAACAACACCTTGATCCATGAACTCCCAGCATTCCCCAAGGCGCGTGATTCAAAAGTTTTTGGCTGGTAGGCCTATAAGTATTTTTCCGCGAATTTAAAAAAAACTTTTGTTCATGAAACTTACCTGTCAGATATATATATAGCTGTATTTTCTGAAGTCCGACAGAAATTCAAAAACTTCCGGCACACACAGTGGTCGGCCAGGTGGTTAGTACCCATTCCCGCCGCTGGGAGGCGGGTATCAGGAACCATTCCCATTTTCTATTCATAATTTTTCTGTCGCCGGTGCTGGAAACACCTGTTTTCAGTACCTCCGTCTTAGGATTTTGGAAACTTCATGGCCGCTAAATATCCTAATTGTCTTTTGATTTATTGACTTGGATTTGTGGCTAGGCATACGCTATCTTAAATTGTTTTGAATATGATTCATTTTTGTATATCTGAATCTAGTTAGGCTAGTTTCAGAGGGTGTTGTCTGCTAAGATAGGGTGTGGCTACCGAAAGCTTCGGTAGTTCCGCACTCGATATGCACGAGGGCTATGTGTCTTGCTTCTTTGTTGAGATTTGTCATGTAAGGAGTGTGAGACTTTGTCTAATTCCGTAAGGAAAGACGTATGATTCGTATGTACGCAATTAATCAGTAAACAAAGTCAGGGTAGGCTAACCTACCTGTAAGACTTATTTTGCCTAACCCTGTAGTATGGCCTACGGCTATAAATATGTCTCGTGAGGTAAATGCCCTTTACGTTATAGATTCCATCTGTATCTTGGAATCTAAGGTGCTCGCTCTCCTATCATTGTGGTGAAGAGTGCTACTTCTGTAGTTGTTACTCCTAACCCTGTAATGTTGCCTTCGGGCCCTAAACAGTTTCTGTAGAGGGTATTGACCTTTCTCTGATACTCTATCGATTCGTAACTTAGAATCGAAAGTGCTGGCTTTGGAGAGCAAAAGTGAAGTGGCTAAGTGCAGTGACAGTGCCCCTTGTGTAGTGGAGGGTGCGTCAGATCGGCCTTATTTCGCCTCTAGGCCGGGACCTCTGCTTGACTCCCAGGAACAGGGAGAGAGCATGTCGAAAGCCGAAGGAGGGTTACGAGGAACTCCCACCGATCTGACGTGCCTTCGGCAGACCTGAAGTTACTCCCAGGCTGCCAAAAGTGCGTGCACGAATCCTGAAGGATTGCTTCTTGTCCTCCGAATAAGCTCCTCCCTGCGCAGGGTTTGGAGCTTTCGGAAGGACTCGCGCCCTCTAAATAGAAGCTTTATAGAAGACGTTTCACGTCTCTCTCTCTCTCTCGTCATGCGTTGCAGTGAGAAGTAAGAAGGCGAACGTCGCCTGAACTCGTGTACGTCTTTCCACCGAGAAAAGGGAAAGCAAGTCATAGTTAGCAGGACGCTTTTGAGCGCGGACGTCCTAGCTTTGTTGCTGTGAGAATAAGAAGGCGTTCCCTCGCCCCGCGTATTCTCACACGATCAACCCTTCACCTGAGACTGCTTCGTGCAGTCGGTTTTCTCTCCGAGATGTCTAATGCTCTTCCCTGAAGGCAGTTTCGCTTGCATTGACGTTTTTTTTTTTTGACGCTCGGCTTAGACGGGACGTTCGGAGGGACGCCAGGCGCGCGCGGGTGCACGCCAAGCGCGCACAGTAGACGCCGAGGGCCGAGCGCACGCCAGTGGATACCGAGCGCGAGGGCGTTGGGCAGCGCGCCAGTGGACGCCGAGAGTGCTCGCTGGCTCGCCAGTGGACGCCGAGCGTGCTCGCTGCTAGCCAGTGGACGCCGAGCGCGAGCCGCGCCAGGCGCACGCCAGGTGTGTCGCCTGGCTGAACGTTTCTGTTGAAGTCTTCAAGCTGATTTGGGCCTAAAGATTTTTTACCTAACTTCGGTGATCCCTTCTACATCGCCTGCGAAGAATGTGAAGTAAGCAGTGCTTCGGAGGAAGCTTAAAGTGAAAAGGCAACTGCATTTTCGAAACCCAGCAAGACCACGGGTTTCGTGAATTATAGAGGTCTCTGTCAGTAATATTGCTTTTCGTAAACGTCCAGGATTGGATGGAGTTATGGAAAGCTCAAGGAAAGATCTCTTTTGCTCTACCGCAGTCAAGACTTTGCGGTAAGGCAGCTATGGGTTATGTAAAAGCTCGACGTCCTGCATGTCAGGACTCTCGGCAACGTTCAGTAGGATTCTTGCAAAGGCACTCATCAAAAGGACGCTCTTCAGGAAAGCGCAAGACAGGACTTCCTTTGCCATACTGCCAATAAATTTTGATACGGGAGAGGAAGCTGGTTGGAGAGTTTCTTCCTCTTCCCAGGATAATTTTGCAAAGCTTTTTAGCCCATCTGAAAGGGCTTTTCAGATGATAGATTTTGTTAGTTCCTAGTCGGGACTACGCTGCCGAATTGAACATTGTCGTCTACCTGTCGTAAGCCGTCTCTTAACAGGATTCTTGCCCCTTCCTCGTTTGAGACGGGAATCGAAAATAAAATGCTCGACTTCCTGGATTACGTTTTGTCAATTCAGTGAATTTCCCCATTGACAATATACTATCGTTTTGTCAAGTAAGTGGGTATCCCCTCATTGACAAATATCTCTTTGTCCCGTAAATGGGTTAGTTCTCATTGACAAACTTCTCATTAACTTTATATTGCGTAAGCGGATAAGCTCTTATTGACAAGATTCGGAAGAGCTCTCATTCATCATTCGCAGACTCGTACAAGAAATAGACTTGTAGACACATCAATGAACGCTTATGTCCAATAACATAAGAAGCTTGAGCTGTCCGCTTCAATTCTCTTGAGTTTTGTTTATGAAAACTTGCCTGTCCAGGATATGTATGTAGCTGTATTTCCGAATTCAGCTATAGTATATAGTCTGCCAGGTAAGTATGAAAAAACTTTATTGCAATATAATATCATATTTTGCCTTGCGTTATTTTACTACTGGTTGGTTCAAGTCATATACGCTTGCTGTAGTTACCTCTTCGGATGGCAACCGAGAGGTCTATTGTCTATTATTTTAAGGACATTTAATCGTTACTCCCTGCAGCCTTCCAGGAGTTTCCGATTTATCTTTTACCGTTGTATGGTAGTGTTATGACGACACAAACGCATCTATATATTTAGCGTTTTCTGTTTCGCTTAAATATACCAGCTTGAGAGTCTCTTTATGCTAAAAAGTTACGGACCTATTTCTTCGTAGAATAGGGTAGGGCTGGCAACCCAGGCATAAAGTTAAGAGCGACGATCGTAAGCTGCTGCTGTCACTGTCCTCTCCGCCAGTCCAAACGAGGCAGTACCAGCTCGTTCGCTGTCATGCGCTGTAGGTTACGTCTCTCTCTCCTGCGGGATTGACTGACTAACCGTATCTCTGTGCTGGCAGTTACGTCTCTCTCTCTCCTGCGGGATTGACTGACTAACTGTATCTCTGCCCTACAATCACGGACTTTAGCCTAAGATTGAGGGAATTTGCTTTACATGAATGAATAAACATTGCATTCGTTTTGCCTTACTATGTTCTCAGAGATATCTCTTACTCCTTTCGGTGCTCGTTACCGCACGGTATAGGACTACGAGTCTACCGCAACATTTCACTATTATATGCTCTCCTGCTTAGGCAAAGCGCAGCCTTTTTAGGGAAGTAAACATACTGTGTGAGGGAATGGATGAGCTTGCTGGGGACCATTTCCTTCCTAAAGAAGTTTGTTTCCCTGAATAGACTGCAATTCAGACCTCTACAGTTTTTACCTCCCGGGAAACTGAAATTTTATTAAAGATCTAGGAATGATTGAACATCTCTCGGTGCGTTAAGGTATCACTGTGAGGGAATAGAAAGAAGGTGCCGGCATCGGGCGGGGTTTTCAGATGTCCTGGATCATAATCTGAAAGAAGTGGAAGCAATTCTGTCCATCCCCCTCCAGTCCTGGAAACGAGTTTTTGGAACCAGTGGTCCATATCAACTCTGATCTTCCACAGCTCTCTCATATCTTAGGAAGTATCTTCTCTCGGTCCCTGTTCGGGTTTACGAGAAAGAGCCTATTATAACAACAGGCGTAGAATGTAACGATCCTCTAGAGGTTGGTTCGTTACAGGATTGCAAAAGTCCGTACGAATCGTCTCGATCGACGGCAGCAACTACTGACTTTCGAGTGGAATCTTTCTTTAGAAGTATGTTGAGAGTTATGGAGACTTTAGGGACGTCCTTTCATACATCTCTTCGCTATGATATTGAACAGGGATGGATGTTTAGTCTCTTTTCCCCTTTTTCAAACACTTAGAAAATGTAATAAGATGATTTATACCATCACAGGGAGCGACAATGACGCTAATCGCCCCATGTTGGCCTTCAAGATCCTAGATTCACAGAGGTCACGTCCTTCCAAGGACCTTTTCCGAGAGAGTCGGTCTACTTTAACACGAAAGGTACCTATAACCTCTCCGCTCTGAGTCTGACTACGTTCACTATCGAGATGTTGACCAGGCATAAGATTGCCGTCTTCCCTTTCCGTTTGAAGAATGGGATAAGCTGGCAGTCACAACTATTAAAGAATACGCAAATATGTTGTTGACGGCCTTTGGGCTCAGAGATTTGCTTCTGTCAAACAACAAAGCCCTTCACGATCTTTGAGTTCTGTGGAATCTCGAAACTCGCTCACCATCTACTTTTTGTCTCACCTGTTTTCTCGGAGTCAGACACTCGTGCAAGATCAGGAGACACATAGTAGCCCTGAGTTTCTTGTTGACGAAGTCGGTTGCGTTTACACACCCCCGATGATCGTTTAACATGAGACCAGGTTGGACTGTCAGGCATTCGTCCTTCGGGACTGAATCGCCTTTTTGCTCCTCGCTCCTTTCTCCTGGCACCAGAAGCTCGAGTCAGGAGTGGCTCAGGAGTTGAATTCTGCTAAACGGACGTTGGGTTGGCGTTCAATACCCCAAACGGTTTGCTTAGCTTGAATCAACCCAGGTGCTCAAGTCCAGACACTCATCCTTCAGCAAAGAATAGTGCCTTATGGTCTTCAGGGTACAGCCTTGCTGTCCTTGATTCGTCTGACTGGTCGGTCACCTGACTTTAGTACAGACTGACTGACTGTGCATGTCCAGATCGAAGCTTTCAATATGGAACTTAGACATAGTCTGAAGTTCTTGATGTCAAAGCATTCGAACATCTCCTACCTGTTAACTTCTTGCACGTGATCAGGAAGGCCTTTTTCTAACCACCCTAGATACGACAAAGAGGGTTAGTGAGGTTTTCAGCCATCGTCAGAAGTTTTGGCATTTAGAGAACACAAGGCGGTGCGTTCTCTAAGCCTTCCGTTGTGGCCTAAGAATGGAAACCCATCTTGTTCTTGGGCCAGGAGCTTGGAATCAAGGATGGCACAAGTTATTGGGCAGGAGCCAGAGAGAGTCCTGTGCCCTGTCAGGTCTCTCAAGTTTTATCTACATAAAACTCAGAGGAAAGTCCGAAGTCTACGGACAATCTGCGTGTTCCCGAAAGACCCAGACTTGCCCATATCGAAGAACACCCTGGCTTTATTGTTAAGGAGTTCTTTCAAAAAAGCTCCTTCATTGTGTTGGCACAAAGATTTGAAATCTTTTGATTTGAATGCTCACGAGGTGAGGGCGCGGCCTCGGAAGCATTTCAACAGAGCATGGCACTCAGCAACATCCTGAGTACCATGTTTTAGCGAAGCAACTCTGTGTTCAATTCACACTCCCTGCGAGATGTGAAGATGGCATATGAGATCTGCTGCTCGCTAGGGCCATACGTGTCTGCAGACACAATCTTGGGGGCAAGTAGTACCACTCATCCTATCCTGTAGAAAATGGTTAGGAAGAGCTCTTAATTTAGTAGTTGAGTCGCCGACAACGGTGACTTCTTAACTCTTAAAGCCTTCGTTCCAACCACACCTTAACTTTGGCTAGGTTGGTCAGGTGGTGATATATATTTTTATATATATATTTATTTTACTTCTTAGCCCTCATGGTATGGTCAATATGGTCTAGTCACGTCGTGGTCTCGCCCCTGTTGACAGATCATCTGGAGTGCACCAGCTATATAGGTCTCTACCTCGCTGGCAACTCTAGTAGCACAAGCAGACTTACGTGGCAATAACCACGAAGCCAGCAATGCTAACAGGTGGAACCAAGATGTAAATCATCTGCATGCATTTGTTTCCCAAAATCCTTCTATTCTGTCCCTTCCCACCTCCAACGGTGGGATTCAGCTATATATATATCTGACAGGTAAGTTTCATGAACAAAATGATATTGTTATGATACAATAAAGTTTGTTCATACTTACCTGGCAGATATATATAATTAAGTACCCACCCACCTCCCCTCAGGGGACAGTGGAAATAAAAATTATGAATAGAAAATGGGAATGGTTCCTGATACCCGCCTCCCAGCGGCGGGAATGGGTACTAACCACCTGGCCGACCACTGTGTGTGCCGGAAGTTTTTGAATTTCTGTCGGACTTCAGAAAATACAGCTATATATATATCTGCCAGGTAAGTATGAACAAACTTTATTGTATCATAACAATATCATTTTTTGAGTCGACGTATGATACATCCAATCGGCGTAAGAGGGTTAATATTGATAATCTTGATAGGAAATTACTTTCAGTGTCCTGAGTTTTAAATGCAATTACTGTAAAATTAATTTTTAAAAAAATAAAGGTTGTATTTAATCCAGAATTTACTTATTTATCACTAAAATTTAATGAAAAATTAATGTTATGTTATCCTAAATGTTATTACCATAATTACACTACCATTGAAATTTCTGAAAGCTTACTGAAAGATAAAGGTTGCTGTGAGTGCAAACATGACTCGATGTTTAACTTTTCTCAGTTGGGCTTTCATAGATAAAAGTTGATTTCATTGATATGGAATTGTTCCTCAAATAGGCTAGTTATTATGAAGATATGCCAATAATATATAAGGTAAAAATGGTTTTATGTTGTACCTTATTATCAGCTTATTTCATAATGGGAATCTTTTCATGTATGTCTGTGGTTATCGCATCAAGGCCAAGGCTGGCCTACCAATGAATATCACTTAGAATATAAGGTTTTGATTTTTTAGAGTGGTAGTATAAGACGAATCCCAATTTTAGGGGTGAATTTTAGGATTTAAAGGTAGTCTTATACTTGGAAATATACAGTACCTCCACTTTACCCTCGGGGAGATTTTGTTCCAGTTCAGGGCACTCTGATTTGGGCTTACCTTGTGTTGATTGGACCCATTCACATGGGATACGTCTTCTGAGGTATCTTAATGATTGGCTAGTCCTGACAAGCTCTTGTTTGCAGTTGCTCCAGGACAGAGACCAATTTCTCGAATTTTGTCGCAACTTCGAGTCCTAATCAATTTTGAGAAGTCTGATCTCATACCCAAGCAGAGGGTAAAGTATCTGGGCATGCTGATAGATATGGCAGCACCAAGAGTCTATCCCTCAGACTCATTTCACCAAGATCAAAGGGGCAGTTCTGTCGTGCCTCCCTTGGTAGGACGAACCAGCTCAGCAGTGGCAAGTCGTTCTCGGTCACCTGTCGTCCTTGGAGAAGCTGGTCCCTCATGGGCAACCTCAACTTTGTTCCCTTCAATGCAGAATGAAGGATTTTTGGTCTCCGGCAAGGGACTCCCCATTCTTCCCAATTCCTCCCTCGGAGGAAGTAAGGGAGGACTAAATCTGGTGGCTAGAGGACATAAGCCTTGTTATAGGAGTGCCATTAGACGCCCCCCTCCCAAGATACTTGTGTTTTCTGGTGCATCGACTGAGGGATGGGGCGCATACTATCTGGAAGAGTTATTGGTTTCAGGTGTGTGGAACCAGGACAACAAATGCCTCCACATCAATAACCTGAAACTCAAGGCACCTTTTTTAGCACTACAAGAGTATCAGGATCAAATGATAGGGCACTCCGTGGTGTTGATGAGCGATTATACCATGGTAGTGGCATGTGTCAACATGTAAGGGGGATTGGTTTCCCCTCAGCTCCACATGTTGCCAGTGCAGGTGCTCGAGTGAGCAGTAACGCACTTGTTAGAGCCGTCAGCCAGGTAATTCTGGGAAACCAAAACGTATTGGCAGACAAGCTCAGTTGCCAGAGACAGGTGATAGGGACAGAGTGGTCCCTTCACCCAGACAATGCTCAAAGATTGTTTGATCTTTTGGGGCCTCCTGACTATAATAGACCTCTTTGCAACACTGCACTACAGGAAGCTGCCGATGATCTACTTTATCATACATGACCAACGGGCAGCATTATGCATTTTCTCTGTTTTGTTTGATTTGTGGGTTGATCAACAGGGTTATGATCACATTGAATCTCAGGATGACCCTGGCGGCTCCCAGGTTGTGCCAGCCACACATAAAACGACTGTCACTTCACACCTGGAGACTATCCAGTGTCTCTTGTGAGTGAGAGTTTTTTGTCAATGCAAAGTGATAGATGTCTGGATGTTTTTGTAAATCCTATACAGCTGGGCACCAGGGGGGAGAAATGAGTTGTCTTCTGTGGTTGGTGTTGTTGCCAGTTAGGTCTGCTCTTCAACAGGTAGTGGACTTTCATGTCTTTCTTCACTTAAAGAAGTTTCTCTCCGTTTTGGCTATTAAGAGTTACAGGGTTGCTCTGGGACAAGTCCTTCGTTGGAAAGTATCGATCTCACTTTCTTGTGGGATATCTCCATGCCGTTTAAAAGCTTCAAACAGTCTTGTCCCCTGAGTGGGATGTGACTTGTTTTACGGGGCCTGAGTCGGGCACCCTATGAGCCTTTACAAGAATTGTCGGACAAGTATCTGACCTTCAAGACTGTGTTCTTGCTCTCCTAGAGGAACAGGTAGCATCTCGCCTAAGGTGTATGGTAGTGAAAGAGTGTGTGTATGTGTCAGTGCCTGGCTTCTTCCCTTTTCTCTTTTTACTTTCCTCTCCCATAGGGCAGAGAGACAGGTGGTGAGCCATCACATGCTGGACTGGCAGGCTATGCAGGTGAGTCTAGATAACTTAGTATCTTGTCTATAATCTAGAGTAGGTTATTAGGTGCAAGTCCTCCCCCTCTCTCTAGCAAGGGGAAAGAGGGCCTAGCAACAAAACAAACCTGTTGGTATATTGGCTTTTTATTGTCTCCAACAATTTGGGTTCATCCAAGCCCTTTTTGAAATAATGACGCAGACTCATTAGTAATTCAAAAGACCCAGAATTCTGACAGTTGAACATCCCATATGTTCAACAACAGATCAGAGGCACAGGACTACTTCCTCAGCTCCTGGAGACCAGGAAGAAAGGCCATGGTGAACAGAATTACCAATCAGTTCAGAGATATACCCAGAATCCACCCACCAAAGGGCAAGTCAACTATGTAAAGACTGGAACAAACTTCAAAATTTTAAAGTAATTTGTATTTCTCCTAATATACAAACCCGAAGGTTTTCACATTTATGGCCCACCTCAGCCACATCTCATTCTGATACCTGGGCTGAAAGGCGAAGTGAATTGCAGGCCGATGAGTGGGTGGGCCTCCCCCCCACCCGTCAGTAGCTAACGACATTGAATGAAAGCTAATGGCCGTTCCAGCTCACTTTCACAAGCAATATCCCTATGTAAAGGCATTCTGGTTTGTATGTTAGGTTAAATACAAATTATGTACTATAAAAATGTGTAGTATTCTTTATTTCACTATTTTTATCATTCATTTTTCACCAGAGAAAGAGTTTGTCTTATCTGAGGAGCTGCTATCTGTGTGGTGCAATTTTAACTCCAAATACTTTTCAGTCCTTATTTGTCATGCCGATTGTGGAGATTCTGTTACCTTCTTAGGCCTTTTGAGAGAGTGTGTGATTTTTATTAGCATCGTGGATTAAGAGTTGTGTTGTACTATAATGTCTGTATTGCAGTTGGGGTTACATAAATAGATACTACAGCAAAAGGAGGTAACTAACTATTTTGATTTTGTTATTCCCCATGTATTTCTAAATTTTGAGTGTACAAATCAGGTTATGGTCCAATAACTGTCAGTTATTACAATAAAGCACACACACACATGCGCACACACACAGTGGGCTCAACAGTCCCTTCATACATTCAACCTTGGGTTCATATCCACTCCAGTTCTCTGCCAGATCTGTTGCACACCCAACTGATTTCTTAGCAACACCATCTGGTGTTGCTGAGGTTTTCCTTCACCTTTTAGGAAAATCATTTACATTAACCCTCAGACACTTGTGTTATTTATTCTTGCAATAATCAACAACTTTATTCTTGCAATATCCATTCATCGCTCATAGTACGAATTTCCATTTACCCTTGTAATAACCTTACTGTATTGCAGTTGGGGTTACATAAATAGATACTACAGCAAAAGGAGGTAACTAACTATTTTGATTTTGTTATTCCCCATGTATTTCTAAATTTTGAGTGTACAAATCAGGTTATGGTCCAATAACTGTCAGTTATTACAATAAAGCACACACACACATGCGCACACACACAGTGGGCTCAACAGTCCCTTCATACATTCAACCTTGGGTTCATATCCACTCCAGTTCTCTGCCAGATCGTTTGCACACCCAAACTGATTTCTTAGCAACACCATCTGGTGTTGCTGAGGTTTCCTTCACCTTTTAGGAAAATCATTTACATTAACCCTCAGACACTTGTGTTATTTATTCTTGCAATAATCAACAACTTTATTCTTGCAATATCCATTCATCGCTCATAGTACGAATTTCCATTTACCCTTGTAATAACCTTACTGTTGTTCAGATTTACACTTAACCAACATTTTTGCAAATATAGTCGACCCCACCTATTGGAGGTTCCGGATTCACGGGCTCACCGATTTGTGGATTTCTCTGTGGAACATTTATACACTCTATTTGTGGAAAATTCGCCTGTTTGCAGTATTTTTCACTGAAAACTATTCATTAACCCTTAAACGCCGTGCCGGTATTTTCGAAAGTGTCTCCCGTATGCTGGTGGCCTTCGTGAGCAAGCGCTGGAGCATAAAAAAAGTTTTTCGAAAAATCACAGAACGCTTAATTTTCAAGATTAAGAGTTCATTTTTGGCTCCTTTTTTTGTCATTGCCTGAATTTTAGTATGCAACCATCAGAAATAAAAAAAAAATTATCATATATAAATATTGAATATATGACAGCGTGAAAAAAAAATTTCATATATAAATGTATACAAATTGCGCTGTGAGCAAAACGGTTAAAGCTAGTGAATTAATTATTTCTTCGTTTTATTGTACACTAAATTACGATGATTTTGGTATTTATAACAAATTGGTAAAACGATGAAAAGCCAACACAGAGAAAATTATTATCACAATATGATGCATGAATTCGTAACGACGGGGTACGTAAAAAAAAAAACTTTTCAAAAATTCACCATCAATTGAAATATTGTGCTAGAGACTTCCCGTTTGTTGCAAAATGAAGGTAATTGATTGAATATTACTAGACCGTAAGTGTTATAGCTTACAATTGCAGTTTTCGACCATTTCGGTCGAGTTAAAGTTGACCGAAGGTCGAATTTTTTCTATTTATCGTTATTTATATGAAAATATTTCAAAACTGATAAAAGCTACAACCATGGATTGTTTGTTGTTGTATTCTACATGAAAATGCGCACATTTTCGTATATAAAACTTTATGTAACGGCTAATTTAAAATGGTGCAAACATTGCGACAATCGGACGAAAAAATTTATGATTTTTTCGGAAGAGTTACCGCTCGGACGTAAGGAAAATTTTTTTTTTCATAAATTCACAATAAATCGAAATATTGTGCTAGAGACTTCCAATTTGTTGCAAAATGAAGGTTAATGATTGAATATTACTAGAATGTAATAGGTTTAGCTTACAATTGCGTTTTTTTACCATTTCGGTCGAGTCAAAGTTGACCCAAAGTTGAAATTTTGGCACATCGCTATTTATATGAAAAATATTTCAAAAAATCAAAAATGATAAAAGCTACAACCATGTGTTGTTTTTGTTGTTAATCCTACAGTAAAATTGCACACATTTCCATATATAAAACTTTATGTAACGTCTAATTTAAAATGGTGCAAACATTACGACAATTGGACGAACAAATTTCCGATTTTTTTCGGTAAAGTTACCGAGCGGACGTATGGAAAATGTTTTTTTTTCATAAATTCACCATAAATCGAAATATTGTGCTCGAGACTTCTAATTTGTTGCAAAATAAAGGTAAATGATTGAATATTACTAGAATGTAAGAGTTTTAGCTTACAATTGCGTTTTTTGACCATTTCCTTACCTTATAGAGTCAAAAAGCTTGACCTCAAAAGGTTGATATTTTGGCACTTCGTTATTTATATGAAAATATTTCAAAAAGGATAAAAGCTACAACCATGGGTTGTTTTTCGTTGTAATCTACATGAAATTTTGCACATTTTCATATATAACACTTTATGTAACGGCTAATATAAAACACTGCAAACATTACGACAATCGGACAAAAAAAAATTCTGATTTTTTCGGAAGAGTTACCGAGTGGACGTAAGGAAAAAGTTTTTTTCATAAATTCACCATAAATCGAATATTGTGCTAGAGACTTCCAATTTGTTGTAAAATGAAGGTAAATGATTGAATATTACTATAATATAAGAGTTTTAGCTTACAATAGCGTTTTTCGACCATTTCGGTAGAGTCAAAGTTGACCAAAGGTTGAAATTTTGGCACGTATCGTTATTTATATGAAAATATTTCAAAACTGATAAAAGCTACAACCATGAGCAGTTTTTTTATTGTATTCTACATGAAAGTGCGCACATTTTCATATATAAAGCTCTATGTAACGGCTAATATAAAATGGTGCAAAAATTGTCAAAGTGACAAAATAATTTCTGAGATGTGTCGCTGATGCTTTTTAGTGCGAGAAGAAAGAAATTCGCACTTGCACGCCTGGGTAACGATTTAAACAAAACAACAGCTTGATCCGTGAACTCCCAGCATCCCCCAAGGCGTGTGATTCAAAAGTTTTTGCCTAATAGGCCTATAACTATTTTTCCGCAAATTTAAATAAAAAAATTTCGTCGACGTTTCGTACATCGGTTCGGCACCCGATAGACAATTTTCGTCGACGTTTAATACGTCCAAATGGCGTTAAAGGGTTAATTACTGTATTTTCATAACTTTTACATGATTAAATGCACTTTTTGTGATAAAGCTAGAGAATACTTTGGTATTACGTATTAGCATTTTTAATGGGTTTTTGTGTTTGAACTATCAAAATACTGGGCAGTTCTAAGCATTTTTAGAGTAGTTATAAGTATTTGTGAATTTTAGGTTTTTGGGGGTTGGTTGTGGTACATATCCCCCACGAATACCGGGGGTCGACAGTATTCAAATTACACAAGTTGTATAACTTCTGAAGACTAATCAGTAGGAAGAAATTGGTGGTCCCCTTTTGTGAGAAAAATTAGCCATGTAATGAAACAATCAAAACTTTTAATTTAAAAACATTTCATGCAACCTATTAACCATAACAATGTGCCCCCTCCAAGTTCCTTGTTCTGGCTGTGTTGCAAGTTTTTTATTCAAAAACAAACACATTAGCAATTCTTCTTATTTAATAGGTCAGAGGATCATATTTACACACAGTCACTCTGTAGTTGATTTTTGTATTCATATCTTCTAAGGGGAATTCAGTTCTGCAGTTGGAAGCTAATTATTATGATTGATGGGTTTTTAAATAAATTCGCATTCTGTTATTATATTCTGCAGTTTCTTTTCACTATTCTCATTCAGTATACTGTATGGCAAATGTAAGCTTGTATTCTCTGACCTTTTGTTGTAACACTCCATCCATGAAGATATTACAGCACCAAATTTAATGACATATTAGACCCCATTTCAGCTTGGAATATTGACCAGAAAATATTTAGTTTTTGTTAACAAGATATTGTTATTAAAATATGTAGCTACAATATAAAAAGAAAAAAAATAGCCATGATATGGGACTTGTACTGCAGAAAAGTCGGTAATAATGCTGCTTTAATATTCAATATCAAAATAAAGCAGCTTGGCTGTAGTAGGAAAAATTATATGAAAACAAATTACTGCCAGATATAAAAAGGCCTTCACGGCTGGTAATCAGGTAGGAACGATTTTTTTGGAGTAAAAATGTATTAATGTAAATTAGCATAGTAGAAAAATATTGCAAAATAAAGCAGAAGCAGCTTGGAATTAGCAGTTCACATGAAAATAGGAGATAATACTTGTTTGTGCTCACTTAGAAAATGTGAAACTTTTTGTTAGGGCTTTACTTTCAGAAGTTGGATGGTAAACACAGGTACTTTTTCCAGAGTACCAAGCCCTTATGGCGCCAATAATCGGAACTCGGCCCGTTATGGCGCCATAAATTGCAGATTTTATGGAACTAGACAAGTGAGGTACCAAACCAATCACTCTTCCAGCTACATATTCTAATGAGCTTAGCTTTCGTCATAAATCAGTTTATCTCAACAAATTTCCATCACGATATATATATCTTTTGCACCAACCACAGTATGTTGCTATCATAATTAGCACCAGGTCCCAAACCCACTTTTTCTTCTCATACAGGTCTGTCTGTCTCAGTCCAAATCCTAATACACCTTCCCTGGTATACTAGCTGTGTGTGTGTGTGTTTATTAGTATATTATGTAATGGGTAATGTATACATATAACCATTCATGTTAAAGAGGAGAAATGCAGAGATAATAATAGTTACACTATATTTATCAAAGTTAATTGACACTTTATTGAGTTACACAATAAAAGTTAAGGAATTAAAGCAATCAAAAGCATTGTGCTTTTATGCATGCGTGTAAGTAGGTATAGTACATTATTTTAAGTATATTTTAGGTCTAAAATTTGAATTCATGGAGTAAAATCATTCATAATGCAAGAAACACCTTTGAAATTTCTGTTAGAGAAATTTAAAATGAATGTTTTACTTATAGAGAGCAGAATGTAATTTATGTTGATTGATTCTTAAGCTTGTAAGTTAATTTGTCAGTTAATTTTTTATGGAATTGTAATGTTTCTTACTTATGTTATGAATAAGAATAAATAGTGGTTAATTTGCTCATTGATAGTTTTAGTGTGTTTTAATTTTAAAATTTAATCATTTGAATATGAAGACAGCTGGCATGCTATTAGGTTATGTTATCTAAACACTAGATGCTTTTCTTTTCATTATTTATTGATTTAGTTATTTTTTTAGATTTAATAATGGACTCCTGTCTGTTCTTACTTTTCTTCATTCTTTGGCAATTGTTTGATTTCAGTTGTAGATCATAGTACACTAATTTGATCGTGTTGTAAACATTACTTTTTAGGAAAATCTGAGATACTACTTGTAAATGTAAGATTTTTTCTGGCCAAAACTGGAATTGCAGAAAATCTTGTGAAATGTGTGCTTGATGATTTCAACGGTACAGTATTTTGCACATAGATTGCATTAACTATTGTCTTTGATGAGTGAGAATGTACTCTTGGTTTGATGATTGTTTTAGGTGAAAATCATGGCTTTTTTTTTTTTAGTTTTAGATAGGAAAAAGTGATTTGTATTGTCTGATGCTCATAAGTACGTACTTAGTGATATCAATGATATTCTGTTCTTAATATCAACTTCAGTGCATTGTAATTTAAAAGGATAATTGCAATCATCCTTCACTTAACAGTAGTAGCTATGTTTGCCAGTAAGGGGAGTGTTTGTTAGACCTATCTGCTGTGCAGTACAGTTTATGTTCATTTTCTTTTAGTCGGATAGGGGAAACACAAAATTGGTTTTCTTTTTCTCTAAGAACATTAACGAATATTTGCTGTAAATCTGTAAATATAATACATAATGTACTAATTTGTATGTAGTAGTATTATTAGGAATATTTGTAAAATTAAAGATGTGTATATTTTCCATTTTTTTCATTTTCCAAAGAATCTATTAATGGCAGTGTAGTATTTTAATTTTTTTTACTTATATGTTGAGATGTATTTGGAAATTAGCCATTAACGTGAATTGATCAAGTAATGTGCTGGTAGACTCTTGAGAAGAAATTCAAAGGTAGATTCTTGACTACTGCTTTGTTTTCATTGTAGATAAACGTTCTTAGTCCCAGTGGTGGCTCGTCAGTAGGCACTGTGGAACTGCAGTACCCCATGTAGATTTCATATGTATGCACAAAATTATGAATATATACATGAATATGAAAAATTAAGTATAGATTATCAATAAACTTTAAAAGATTATTATCATTCTTTTGTTTTTGTAAATAAAACAAAAAGCAAATGAATGGAAACAATATGTGGAACTTCTGTGCTCAGCAGTTCTGAATTTGCCAGCAGGGTGATATTGTGGTAGCCAGGCCGCGCGTAATAGGGGAGGCAAGTACTTAGCACTGCCTCTCGAGCAGTGTTAGTATAGCTGTTGGAACAAGAAGGTGTGTTTTGAAATTGTTTTGAAATTTGTCAAAGCTTAATCAATATGTACTATTAGTGACAGTGATAAAATGAGTGACGATACTGATGATATGTAATGCAGAATAATCAACTAGTGGCGAGTTGTTGTAAATGGGAAAAAACGATAACCACATTGATGTCAATGAGTAAATTCAGAATACTAGCTTCCGAAAGTCGTTCTGCTGCCTTCCTTAGTAGGAGTGAGAGAGAGAGAGAGAGGAGAGACAAAAGGGAGAGAGAGAGAGTGTGTGTGCGTGTAGTATGTGTTTATGCTGTTAACACCGAGGAATTAAAAATGTAATAAACAGCATCCCTATGAATTATAGCCACAAGCCGCCACTGCTTAGTCCGTTCCCATGCTTACATTAATATTAATATTATTCAGAAGATTATTCCATATTCATACGGAACAAGCCTCAAGGGACCATTGACATAAGATTAAATCTTCCAAGGAGTTAGATGTTCATTTGAACAAAATAAAAGAAGGTAATGGGGAATAATGAAAGGAGATCAGTTATTAGAAATATATAAAAATCAATAAATAGATAAAGATGTAAATAAATTGCTATATCACACAAGATTAATTGTTTTACGTAGTGTATAGCATCCTTGGAAAATGTAATTTACATTTTACCCATATACATATTTTATTTACTGGTTTGTGATGCAATAAAACAGACTGCGTTGCAACAAATATGATTAAAAGAAAGGAATTGTTCCTGTGAAGTTAACAAACCTCAGTCTTTTATATAGATTTACCTTTGGCGAAAGCTGGTTTGTTTAAAACCAGTGCGAAAGGTAGTTAACTATCAAATAAAGGTTTTTTTGCCACAAAGGAAAAAAAGGAAAAAGCGAGATAGCCGAGTACTTTTGGTCCTATAGGACCAAAAGTACTCGGCTATCTCGCTTTTTCATTTTTTTCCTTCGTGGCCAAAAAACCTTTATTTATATATATATATATATATATACTATATATATATATATATATATATATATATATATATATAATAAAAGTTTTTTGCCACGAAGGAAAAAAATGAAAAAGTGAGATAGCCAAGTACTTTCGTCCTGTTCGGACCCTTTACTGAGGCAAATGAAGGGTCCGAACAGGACCGAAAGTACTCGGCTATCTCGCTTTTTCATTTTTTCCTTCGTGGCAAAACACCTTTATTTATACATAGCATCACGTTTTATATACTTCATGATCAAGTTAATTCATCGTATATATATATATATATATATATTATATATATATATATATAGTATATATATATATATATATATATATATATTATATGTTAGTATATGTATATGTATATGATATATATATATATATATATATATATATATATATAAAGTACATATACATATACATAGTATATAGTATATATATATATAATATATATATATATTAAGTATATGTATATGTATATGTATATATATATATATAATATATATTATATATATATATATATATATATATATATAATATATATATTATATAATAATATATATATATATATACAGTGGTACCTCGAGATACGAAATTAATCCGTTCCGAGGCGGCTTCGTATAATGGTTTTTTTCGTATCTTGGAACACATTTTTACATGTAAAATGGCTAATCCGTTCCAAGCCCTCCAAAAACACCCATTAAATTTCATAATAAAGCTAAATTGACTTATAACAATGAAATACTACAACAATTTGGACCATTCAATACCTAAATTAAGAATAAAAATCGAAAACCTGGTTAAATAAAGTGTATATTTAGTGTAAGCACGAAATATGTTATTACTGTAACGTAAAATGTGGAAGCTTACCTTTCGAGTGAGGCTATCTCCGATAGTGGCGGCAGAGGAGGAGGAGGACAAACGGCAGATAACGTACGTACACTTAACTTTATGAAAACACAAAAAATTTAAGGAAAACCATTAAACTAAAATTTACGAAACACCTTAACAAAACTGTAACACTTACTTACAAAAATCTAGAAATTACGTAAACATTTTTTTTTTTTTTTTTTTTTTACTTTTTTTTTTACTTTTACGTAGGCTTTTTTTTTTTTTTTTATACAGAATTTCAACTTCATCACCGCTTTCAACGTTCTGTTTTTCATCACTTGGTTCTTCCTTTTTGCTTTCAACTTTCTGTTATTTATCACTTGGTTCTTCCTTTTTGCTTACTCCTGCTAATGCTGAAGGCCTCTTTAAAAAATAACGATCCAAGGAAGATTGCTTCTGCCTACTTTTCACAATGTTCCTGAAACGACTAAAGCAAACTTCATCGAACTGTGCAACATACGACCTGTGTGAGCCTTTTCGGGGTGTCTTTTTTTCGATAAACAATTGCACTTTATCAAAAGCGCCTAGAATATCCTTAATTTCTGCCGTTGTCATAGGCTCCTCCTCCTCTTCCTCGCCGCTGCTAGAGAACTCCTCTTGAACGACGTTAAGTTGCATGGCCTCCAACTCCTTCAGGTCATCCGTCGTAAGCTCCTCTTGGTGCTCTTCGAGAAGGTCGTTGATGTCGTCCCTCGTCGCGACCAGCCCCATGGACTTGCCGAGTGCAACGATCTCATCAAGATCTGGTTCCAAAACAGTTTCGGGATCATCAACTGTTTCCGACTCTGCAGTACCAGCTTCGCCCACGTTGAATCCCTCGAAGTCTCTGGCGGATACGGCATCAGGCCAGAGTTTCCTCCACGAGGAATTCAAGGTTCGCCCCGAAACCTCCTGCCAAGCTAGGTCAATGAGTCGGATGTAAATGACGATGTCGAAATGCTCCTTCCAAAATTGACGCAAGGTGAG